>NW_018020666.1:639351-666393 GCF_002006095.1 Pseudomyrmex gracilis | reverse complement strand
GTGATTTTTAGAATTGGAAAATTTCAATTCAAATTCAACGTGTAAAGAAATTTACACGAAGACAAATACATACATATATATGTATGCATATATTCACACGCGGTTTTTCCGTTCAACATCCTGTGAAACGGCTCTCATGACCAAAATTCTTATCTCACAACGACAAGAGTTATAAATGAGAAGCTGAACAGTGATATTCTTTTAAATCCAAATATTAACATGTAAAATGCAATTTTCTTTCTTGTACGAAAGTCATAATATACGACGCAAGAAAAGCATTGAGAGAATTGATCACTTTATCAATATCTCATACAATATTGAAGTACGAGGTAACGAAATGCAACGACTACGCAATTACGATGTTATCGATTGGCAACGTGGAAAATTGCGAGAGGAAATCGCGAAGCGGTAAGTTGCGTGTGACGCGAAAATGCACACGTCACAAGCAACATTCGGAAAGACCGAGTCCGATTCCTATCTATTATTAGGAAAAAAATCCTCATTCGCCATAATACTTGCAATAAGTCGCGCAATTGATGCAGTTTTTTTTTTTTTTTTTTTTTTTTTTTATCGAAATGACGATTTACGCGTTCGGCGCAATTACGCGGAATTGTGCTATGAAATCCAACTACACAATGAATAACGTTGCGCGTCGCGATCGAGGAAAACAAATATAGAAAACTTCCCAGACAACTTAACAGAACTGGAAAAGAAACTTCTCTAATAATAGTCTTGAATAATCTCAAGATAACGTCTGATTTTATTAATGGCAATATACACGTGACTTGCGTAATAATTCATGACACGCGCGCGCGCACACACTCACGCACACATGCGCGCGCGCGCGCGCGCGATATGCGGCTCTTGAGATCGGCAACTCGCTCGACTTCCTTACACTTAGTGTTGCCTATAACAAGGCGTTATCGAATTCCGAATTTCTTGAAAGTGGTAAACTCAAGCGGAAGATAGTCTTGTTAAAAGAGTTACCATCTCTCTTTCTCTCTCTCTCTCTCTCTCTCTGGAGAGAGAAGTAACATTAGAAAATTTAGGAAAGTTATTATTCACTTTTAGTCGGCGTATACATTACATCATTATTCTGTATTTAAGCATTGTGTGAATACTTTTATATTCTCATCTTACATATTTCTATAAATACTCTTGGCGCGCGACAGGAACATACGCCGGAACAGTCGAAAAAACGACAAATGTGCGACGTTTTGCATAGAAAGGAAAGAGAAGAGAAGAAACATCGACAGATCGAAGAAACGTAATGGACAGACAGTAAGAGAGAGAGAGAGAGAGAGTAGAAGTCTAGGCTACTGGAGTAGCGAAAGCTTCTTTTCTTCTTCCTCCGTCGCTCTGTCACGCTTCTTCCCTTTTGTCTTCTTTTTCTGTCTTTCCTTCTTTTTTTCTTACTCATTCATTCAGCACAGTTACGTCTGTGCGAGGCTTCTTTGCGAAGATGGAAGCAAAACAACTCGAATGGCCCTGAACTCCATAATAGCTGCAGTCCATTTTTTCCTCCCATCGCACACTTTTCCGCGCATTGTTCGAGAAAGAGAGAGAGAGAGAGAGAGAGAAGAAGACAGAGGAAATAAGACTCTCATCCAGTCTATACTTCTTCCGTTTATTCTGCTGACCAACTTCGACGCGAGTTTGTTTTTCCCCACTCGTCGATAGTCTGTGCTGCTCCTTTTTATTCTTCTCAACTCACTTACAACTCTTCCTCGACAGATCTTATGTTTATCAGTGATATTTTATGAATAAGCGCGTATGAGTTTCTTGTTAGTTAATTTGTGCTATTTTTTTCACTTTCTTTCCGCGTTTAAAATAATAAACTCGGTTACGGTCTTCAACTGTGGTTACATAAAGTCTACGAATCGCAAGCAAAAGCTCACTTATATATTTTCGCAAAGGTAAGAACATTTTTTGCAAAAATGAAGATAAAAAGAGTTCGCACACAAAAGACTCTCCCCCTCGTCATGATTGATAGACCGTGAGAAACAAAAAAGAGATAATAGAAGCAATTAACATGCAAGTAAATTTAGAGTTAGATGTGTGTTTTTGTTTTTACATATATGACGAAAGGAAAGGTAAGAGAATACCAAGAATTGTTCGTTCATTGGCGGCAGGATTATTTTTTTTTTTCTTTTACTACGTGATAACAGTGGATGACCGTTCGACGTATAGCTTAGACACATTTGCATGCGTGACATTTCCATGTCAAAAAGAGGGGTCTCCCTCTCTGAGGAGCTGACGGGGGTTAAACTTTGCACAGTTACTCACGGGCCGTCACACCGAGGTTGATGACATCTTTCTTCTCTTTTCTCTATCCCGCTTCATCCTCACGTATGTACCTACTCGTTTCTCTCCTCTTACGTGGCACCGAAAGCTACAGAGCCGTATATATATATATATATATATATGCATGTGTGTGTGTGTGTGCGAAACAAATCGTCGCTTCGCGGTAGTCTCGTTTAAATTTACCTTAAGTATCAGACCGTGATTCTCCGAGCAATAGTCACTTCTCAAATCATGTTTGAAAATATCAGTTCTTCTTTCTCTTTTCTTTTCCTCTCTCTTTCTTTCTCCTCAGGAAATTTCATCTAAATAACGACTGATGGTGATATTTACGGAATGAATTTCGATCAAGATTGAGTCTATTTATAAGAGTTAGGTAAACAATTTTTTAAAAATGTTTTATGTTTCTATGTGTGAAATAAATAATGAGAATTGCACTCGTGTTGTCATCTACAGTATTTCTGAAACTTTAAAAGTCACAAAAAACGCGTTATCAGAATTTGAGAAAAGATTCAAAGAGTTATCACAGCAGTGACGATGTCAAACGACGTGATTGACCTCGCTGTGTCATTGTCATTGACAATCGTGATTGTCGCGCAAGTGAGAATAGAACATACACAGAAGCGAAACTATTGGCGAAACATCGTTGTAGAAACGAAATCCTGCTCCCCTTACCCTTATATACTTTCTCGTATAACTCACAAGTCAATCGCCCCTTATACAGCGGAAGGGACGGACAGGAGTACCTTCAAAAAAAAGGGCAGAGAGGATGTCGTTAGGAAATAAAGAAAATGCGACTGAACGAGAAAAAAGAAAAAAAAAAGAAAAAGAGAAGGTGGTGGTACTTGTGTGTACTCGCGCGCTGCAGTCTACTTTTCTGTCCTTCAATTAGTGGGTGGACACGTTTAGTGGAACGTAATTTGCAGTTTCGTGTCTTCGAAGCTTATTGATCTGCATCTTGTTAGTTTCGACTTTCCGACGAAATTTTGTCCGCAGATTACGGAAGGGTGCGCGGCTCGGGGGTGTGAGACGCGGAGCAGACGAGCGAGACGCGTGCATTATCGTCGAATCCGAAAAAAAAAAAAAAGGAATTTTTATTGGAAGACTCCGGCTTTATTATCGTGTAAGGAAAGAAGAACCTCTTTATTTTGAAATTTATGCCAAATCACGTTTATCTCTACACTTATCGCAGGTTGTTAACTTCTTCATTTTTTTTTTTTTTTTTTTTAATAAATTTACATATGTGAGCCAAAATTACAGTCGTGTAACATGAGCGGTACATTTCGCGTTACACATTCCGAGACTCCGTGGCTTATACGTCAGGTTCAAAAATATAAAATACTCAGAGAGGGAGAGATTGTGTTATTTAACGTGCCGTCTTCGGTCACTATTGAAACTTTTAAGCGCATTGGAAGAGAAAGAGTTAATTAACTTACACATGAAGCTTTTACGGTATTAGAAGGTCTTACTTGGGATAGGTGTTATAAACTCTTACACAAGTTTTGAAACGTAAGCGCGACGAGCTTTTTTCTTGCGGGAAGAAAAAATAAACTCGGATAAAAAAATGCCGTTGCTACAAATATCAATGTTCAAGCGTATTTGTAGGCGCGAACATGAGCAACACTTTACTCGATGTTAAAAGGCGTAACAGAACAGGATTTCGTGCGAAACGATTTTGCGTTGCATCGGTCGAAATACGCAAAGAATCAATAATGTCTAGACAGAAGCAACGATAATGATTGTAAGAAAAACTCGAGTAATTTTATATTGAATAACATCAAAATCGTGGCCGTCGTCGACAATTTCTTTTACTCCACGCGTCTCTCTTTCTCTTGGTTTTCCTTCCTCGTTTCTCTTATAAATTCTTCCCCTCTTCTCTCTCTCTCTCTCTCTCTCTCTCTCTCTTTCTGATTATACTGTCCAGCGAGAAAACCCGAAACATTGCAGGAGTAAAGAAACGACTGAGGTTGACGCTTCTCTCGCCGTTGCTGTCCATCGTTGATGGTCCTGCTATGCCGCGATGTTGCTGGTGATATCTCTGCCGCTGCCGATGTTGATGCTGATGCTGATGCTGCCACAGCAGCAGATACGCTTTTTCCACTTCAGAGAGAGCGCGCGCGCGCGCGCGCGGTAAACAAAAACTCCAACTCTGGCGACGTTGTCGGTTCTTCCCGCTTTCGCGTAGAGTTCGGGGGACTTCCACCCATTGGCCACCGCCAGATTTTTGTCTCTCTCTTTCTCTCCTCTCACGCGCTTAGCTTCACCCTCTCTCACCTCCTACTTCCCTACTACCCGTCTTCTCTTCTTGCTGCACCGCTCTCTCACTCTCTATCTCTCTCTTTTTCTCTCCTTTGCTCTTTCTCTCTCTCTCTCTCTCTCTGTCTCTCTCTCTGCTCTTCCCCCTCATCCACCTGCTACCACTCTCGAAACGGCCCCATGGTTGTAAGCCGGGCAAGGGGGAGAACGGAGGTAGGGTGAGGTGACGCAGCGGGGCGAGAAGGGCTGCGGTACCAAAGGGGAGGACAGGACGGGAGACACACAGGAATTCTTTCCCTCCCCTACTTTTCATCCGGGTTCGTAGCGCATCGTCTCCGACACGCGCCCGCGCGGGAGTGCGAGCGCGCGCGCGTGCATGTGCGTACGAACGTGTGTGTGTACGAACCACATCCACACATGCTTGTGGAGAGACACACGGGCGGCATTCATATGTGCCACAAAATCGAGAAGCGCAATCCACACAAGCACAAAGCGCACACGCATGTATACTCACGACACCTCTCGCACATCCTCGCAACCACGCAGTGTACTTATGCACGCGCCATAAACCGAGACCGAACACACGTGGCTATGCATAGTACACACGTATACACATGCACACACACACACACGCGCGCGAGCATATACACATGCGCGCACATACGTGTACAACACCATGCATAAACACACGCAGATCCTGACTCGTTCCATCGGTTTCATGGCATCTCCTGTTTCTCTCCCTCTTTCTCCTTCTCTCTCTCTCTCTGTCCCTCCCTCCCTCTCTCTCTCTCTTTCTTTTATCCTGAATCGTCGGACCAACGTTATCTCTTTGCCTCTTTGTCTTTCGTTAGCCGTGTCTCTCCCTCTTCGTTCTCTTTCTTTCCTCTCATCTCGCGGCGGCGAACACTCCCTCGCTAACTTATACTTTTGTATGTTTAAATTGGGTTGCGTTCTACACTTGCGCTTGGAGCATTAACCGAATCTTTAATTACTATTCTGATTGCGTTTTCTCGGACGCCGCAATATCTCTCTCAAGCGCTCGTCCACATTTATCCTTACCGTCCCTTTCCCATCACTCTTGTCGCATCGTAATATCTCGAACTATTTCCCTAGAATTTTCACGGAAACATCCACAACGTCATTGAATCTTCGTGTTCCCTTCCTCTTCTCTGAATTCATCGCTTCCTCTTGCTCAACCCTTGATTTCCTGCGTAAAATTCAATTTTACGTCGACGATTTTCCGTTGCAAAGTAAGCTTTTTTTTTTGTTAGAATAATCGTTTTAAATTAATGTTCAACATACATATAGTCTCCCACGTGTGACGTGTGAAATTATCTCCAGGTTTCTCTAATTTTGATTTAAACACGTATGAGAGAACTTCAGTGGCGTTGCACATGCACTTGTATGTGTGATACTAGAATAGCAATGGTAAGTTATTTTCAGGTGACACTTTGGAGAGAAGATTCGTGAGAGTAGCGTGTGTCACTCATATACCTAGACGTTCACTCGTGTGTCGGGAATTTTATTCGTGTCTCTTTTTAGAGCAAAAAATTATGAAAAATTTTTTACTTCAGCATATTATCGTCGGCGAAAAAAAAAACAATCTTATATATCAATTTCACTCTTCAAAGAAAAAAAATTCTTTAAATTACGAATAAAAAAGACATTGAATGCAAAATCCAGAAATGTCACTTTTATCGCGGTGAAAAAAAGTTTTAACGTGAAAATTCTATCGAACGGTAGTTTTAATTAATATCTCACTCTTAAACATAGAGAAAAATCGTCGAGATATCCCGACGTGTTAATTTCCTCGTGTCATGTCTCTTCAGTAAAAGATCAAAATAAAACTTCGTAAATATAAGTAGAAACTAGAAAATCTCTCTCCTCTTCTTTATGAAATAATATCGTAGTTTTTTAAATATTATTTCGAGAATTTTGCGATATAATTAAGATTAAAGTATTTTTTTAAATTATTAGATTAATTATGTATTAATTAATTCGCATCTGTTCTTTTTTGCAGGATAGATGCAAATAAACGAGAAAAACTTGAGCCTTAAAGCTGGAATATCTGAAATTGTATATCAATGTTATCTAACTTATAGAACACAAGAAGATAGAATAGTGGAGTATTTCATAATGAAGTATTTCAAACACATTTCTTTAGTACAGAAACGACTTATGTTGCTCTACCGGCAACTTTTCTCTCTGCTATTTTAATTTTAAATATTTTATTATCAAATACACATATTTGAAAATCATATCATGTTTGAAACATATTTGAAAATTAAATACATATTTTTTCATATTTAAAGCAACATTTAATTTTTTCATAACAGTTTTTTATTTTTCCGCGATTTTCTTGAATCATGTTATCATTATTACATCGCGCTATTATTGCATGCGTACTAATTACAACACGGGCGGAACATGCACAAGTTCAAAGGGCGCAGTCCGGATGCGCCGTGAGATCAAAAAAGCGGAAAAATATTTTATAAAACATGTCGTTTTTGATTCCACGCGGAAAGGGAACGAGCGCGCACAAATGCAAGCAACAAGCGCAATGCAATTGAGGCACACAAGTATACCCGCGGACCTGTTGCGCGTCATTCATTTCAGTACTGATGCGGTCAATGTCTGTTAAACCAGCAATCAGCCGACTCACTATCGACAAAGTTGACAGATATTAACAGAAATCAACAAGAAACAAACGATGCATCTTTAATCATCTTTGATTGACAGATAAAGCATTTTCACGGAGAAACGACAAATGATTTGTTTGTTGAATAGAGAAAAAGAAAAATAAATATTGTAAAATTTAACATTAAAAAAAAAAAAACTTATAATTCAACGTATCACGATCAAATCATTCGAGAAAGAAGTTTCTTCGATTAATGAAGTGCCAGAGTTATTTTCATCTTTCTTTGTTCTAAGAAAAGTGGTAGATATACTTTCTGTAAGACCGAATTGATGAAACATCATTTGCGCCTGTGCAAAATCACGGCTCGAAAACATTTTAATTGATGTATTTCGAGTAATCGAAAGAGACGGTAGCGAGAATCTAAAACAGAAAAAAAAAAAAAAAATTGAAAATGAAAAAACTCGAATAAAAATCTGTTTGCTTTTAATTCGCAATACCCGCCGGCCGGGATATGTAAATTTAATAACGCCAATCTAGCGTGTAAGTGCACAGCTCGTAGTTGCAGGAGACACACACATGCCGTCTGTGCATTATGCGCGCGTATTGTGTGCACCTGTTGTTCCAAATCATGATTCTCCTTCTGGAAATCTAATGCCGCATAATTATGCTTTGAACGCAAACAAAGCGACGACACCGACAGAACAAAACGATGCTCGCCGTGTTGACGCGAAATACACATTTGTGAGGAACAAATACGAACCGAAGTAGAGAACCGTTTTCCCCGAGATCCCATTAATTTGTATTTAAATACAGTAAAAGCATATGAAACACACTACACAAACAAATTCTCGATACGTTATATCCAATATTGCGAGTGATATTCGCGCGCGTTATACGCGTGTGAAGAACCGAAAACTTGATCGACCGGCGATTTTCTCTTGCTACCGTACGGCCGATCTCACTTTAATTATCAAGCGCAAAAGCTCTCGTATAATTGCAGCTCCTAGAGCGAGTGTAACCGACTGCTTACGATTAATGCGCGCGCGCGCGCGCGCGCATCCTCTCGCCGCGAGATCCAGAGAGAGAGTTTCCAACTAGCTCGTGAGAGGAAAATGAGAAAGCGGTGTGATCGGCGCAAAGCTTCCGTCGAAATATGTATACCGCCAAACCACGCCTGTGCTCGCTCGCTAGAACTGTGTCATCGAAAAAAATATCAGAAAGTGGAAAAAAGAGAAGAACAAAAAAAAGAGAAAGCATTAGAAACAAAAAAACGGGAAGAAATGTGCGTCTCAAAACACGTAATAAGAGCGTATAAAAACCGTATTTTACATTTGTTTTACTTATATTTGTAGAAAAGGAATCAGTATCTCCCTCCTCTCTTCTCTCGGTTGTGCCCGCACTCCGAGTTCACAGAAACACCTGTATGTATATACAGATATACGTTTCTACATAAATTTTCCTGATCTTGCTCAAAATGCATGTGTTTGCCAACCGAGAATATCCTTCTTTGTGTGTACGTACAATCTTACGGTGCGATCTTCGAATGTCCATCGAAGACGTACTCGGCTTTGACGGCGAGCGATCTCGATCTGAACTGTATGCGTCTCCATCCGTTGCGCGCATCGTGTTCTCGATTCGGAATGGATGGCGAGCGATATAAGTACTCGCGGAGAAGGGAAAAAAAGAAAGAGAGAGAGAGAGAGAAGGCAATGAAAAAAAACAAAACAAAAAGAAACAAAAGAGAAGTAGCGAAGTTGGCCGGTAATCCTAGAGCTGGTATTCGGTGCTCGATGCATATGTATACACGCGTGCGTGCATGTGTTGCGCGTGTTCGCGCTCTTATGTGCATGGATGCGTGCGTGCGTACGGCATGCGCGCGTGCGTGTATATACATGCGCTCTCCGCTCGCGCTCGCGTGCATTCGCGGGGCTATCTAGAATCTAGATGATGGCAATGAGCTTGACCGAGTGGCGCTTCGCGAGGCCGGCCGACGCCCTTCCTGCTGCCTTTACTCTTGCACGACTCTTTGCATTTTGCGCAACCTAACTTGCCTACCTACCTACCTACCTACCTGCTTGTTCGCTCACTCGCTCGCTCGCTCGCTTGCTCGCTCGCCCGTCTGCCTACACTACACATTCGCCATTCGCGATCACATCCACACCTGAGAACGCGCGCGCTGAACGTCTTTACATTTTTCTATGTTCCCCGGCCCCGACGAACATCCTCAGCTGCAGTTTGCCACCGCAGCACGTCGGCTAAAGAAACCGCCAGCAAAGTCACGTCGCCGCGGGCGATATACCCACTGTATGCCACACACAGAAGCACCTAGGTTCCTATCGCTACTGAGAGAAATAAAGAGAATCCGCCACATCGTGGAGAGCCAATCGCGAGAGCGTATATGAGACTGACTTGTTTTGTGTGTGTGTGTGTGTGTGTGTCTACTACTTCAAACGTTACATATTTCAGTATTATTGGGATAATTGCGGTACTATTGAAATCGGTATGTCAATTAAGACATACCGTAAGTTTCTTTGAAAAAAAAAAAAAAACGATCTACTTAAAAGTGTAAACGTGACATCAAAGCTATTTGTAGAATAATAAAAATACATCATCACAGATTACACGGTAAAGGAATTAATATGTTTAAATAAAGAGATTTTCTTATAATTTAGATTGAGTATCTCAATAATATGCCTGCAGGATATGAATTGCGGATTGCTCATATCATTCAACTCAATCCGAAATAAAGATACGAAACAGTAAATGAACCAATCGAAGTTATCCGTGATGTATCATAAAAATTACAACTGTTAAAACTTTTGCACATTTTGCGCGGTTCACTGAATAAAAATATAAAATGTTATTACACGCAATGTTCTGTTTCAACAATAATATACTATAACATCAAACATATTTTCTTTTCTCGGAGTCTCTTTATGAAATTTTTTGTTTTCTAAAATTAACACCGATAGAAACGTCGCGTTTTGCCGTGTACGTGTATATCGGGCGTACATCTGAAAAGATTAATCCCACCTCTCTCTCATCCATCTCTTTCTCTAGTCCGATGGCGTGCATCCGTTTCGCATCTTTCGAGCGTGATGATAGCCGGTCATACTGCCCACTTGCGGGACCGTGAGTGAGCGATCAGCCGGATATGTCTCTCTGGTATTTGGAACATTCGATTTATATTGCAAAATTGCGGGTAAAGTTAATTCTTTTCGTTTGTGAAATTGGTCTATCTGGCGAGAGAGAGAAAGAGACAGTTCCTCGCGATCTCCTTCTCTCCCGCATCGATAGGTCAGCAGAGGTTTAAGATCGTGACACGAGATATTTCCCGATTGTATTCCGACAAATCGATGCTCTCAAGACGCTTACTTGCACCCTCGAACTTTTTTCACCCTTCAAAGAGCAAATTCTCGAGGTCTCGAGACAACACCCTTAATAGGGACCGCATCAGTTATTTGCGTCAATTGTTTTTTTTTTTTTTTTTACAAACAACAGTGTGACATTGAATAGTTTTATCCAAGTATACAGTGTACTCGTTATTATATATAGTTCGTCCTTTAACGTTTTGTGTATTGCAGTATGCACAACGCTAATTTTTTTTTTTTTTTTATATTGGTCTTTTCGTAAAACAAATTTTGCGGAGAAAGAAGAAATTTATACGTAGCAAATGTTTTTTCGCGCTACGTAATGCACGTAAAAAAAAAGAGGTTTACACGTTTCTTCGTGCGTTACACACGCTATAATCCAAACGACGATTACTCGGCCGTTTCATGTTCTTAACCCGACCCATTCTCTGGTGAATTTTTCCCGTTTTCTTTTTCCTCCCCGTCTATCGCGGAGCTTTTTGTCCATGTATCTGCTAGTTCCCTGTCCTTTCCTCTCAGTCTACCCTCTTTTCTTTTCTCTCTCTCTCTCTCTTTCCTCTTCTCTCTCCCTTTCTAGCCACCTTACGGAAGATTATCAGTCTTTTTTCTTTGCCAATTACACACACACATACACATGTCGTAATCGTTGTAATTAGTACCTATCCCAGTTAAATGTCCGTGGAGTCTGAGAGTTTGCGTAGCATGTATGCGCAGTTGCTGGCATTACGTCGCGGAGAAAAGCAACGCGGGACGCCGGGGAGAAAACCGACGTACGACGAAGTAGGAGGTGGGGAAAATGCTGCGACATAGGACGGACAGGGTGTCGGTGTGGGTAAACTATACGTCGCCGTTGGTGCATAACTGCGCGCTTATTGCATTATTTTCACCATGAGCCGATACACGTGTGTGCCTCTTTTCTCTCTCTCTCTCTCTCTCTCTCTCTCTCTCTCTCTCTCTCTCTCTCTTTCTTTCTCTTTCTCTCTCTCTATCACTTTATCTACGTCCTTTTTGCGTTCTTGTGGTACGGGGATCAAATACGAGAGCACTCGAGAAATGGCTAACAGATCCAAAGAGGGCAAGACGAAGAGAAGGGTGAATATATTGACCGAGAAGACTAGGACGAAGAAAATCAGACGTAAGAAGGAGGAAAAGAAGCGAGGAGAGAAAGGGATCGCTTGAGGAGTTCCATCCTGTCGAAGGATCTCTCAACAGGCGTCAACGCACACGTCGAAGACGCGCACACGCACGAAATGTAGAACGTAGTTACATAGGAGAGCACGACGGGGAGGAGGGGCAGGAAGTACCCGCGAGAGGGGAAGGTCGTTCTGTTTAAGCCTGTAAGGTGTAGTTATCCGAACGACGCGTGATACTCGGTCGAGATGGAGTTTGGAGAAAAGATAAAGAGAAATAGATAATAGAGATTTTTAATAGATAGAAAATTATTTATAATATACGTATTATTTCAACGAAAATCAACAATCCGACCACCCTCGTTAATGAGGCGTGTTTTGAATTCAAAGCTCTCTTATCCGTGAATTGTAGTTGTAAACAAAATTATGAATAGAATCGTTGAATTTTGTGTGCGTAGTGTTTGTGCATTTAATAAAATAAACTGCATAAATGTTAATAACTTTACGTTTCACTTTTACCCTCAGTTTAAGTCCGACTTAATCAAGTCGTCCCAACTTTAAACACTCGTAACTTTGAAAAAAGAATGGTTTTGAGAAAAAATATTTTAGACTTAAAACGTCGTGCTTGCGCGGTTGATGCGAAGCGCCGAGTATTTCGCGGTGTTACAACAACTTTCCGACTAGGCGCGCGCGAAGACAGACTTTAGAGTTGGTTAATTATTCCAAGCGCTAAAATGGTAGCGGAGAGAGGAGCATTGTCAAGTCATAACATGACGAGATTCAGCTCGAAATCTTTGCTTCGAGTTAGCCTCGAGAAAGATAACGGCTTATTCTTGTAGTTACATCGCGGCGTGAAGGAGCATCGACACTCGATTGCAGAAGTTCATTAAACTCAGTAGGCGTGTCCGATGTTAAGGCTGCGCGGTTAAAGCGTGACAGTGCGCTAGATTTGATGTTGTATTGATGAAAATCGACGCGAAACATTATCGAGAAACATTATCGCGCTCTCGTCGGAGTATCGGAGACGTCGGATGCTTCTTCCTCTTGTCGTTGCCATTTGGAAATCTCACTTCTCGATGAAATTTGAGATCTCTCAAGTAGAAAAGAAAATAAACACACAGAAAACAAATGGGAATATCTTTTGTCACTATTAAACGTGTTTTTTTTTTTTTTTTTTTTTTTTATGCGGTGTAACCTCTAATTCTATTCTGACACAGCAAGATGTAATTTATTTGAATACAGCTTCAAAAAAAAAAAACAGCCGAACAATCATGCGTCTTATTTTAACAAACTCACTGTAACTCATTGTAAAGAGATAATTGTTTTTCAGTAACATTCTTCTTTGATACAAATCATTAACAAGAAAGAAAAGAAATCCCGTTCTTAAAACAAATCATGCTTTCATTAATATCCCGCTTTTTTTATTTTTCTCAATAATTCCCAGTCAACTTGAACCGCACGTGTCCGGTTAAACCGCCTACAATTTTTCGATTCAACATGCGAGTGTTTTTATTGAAACAAAGAAGAATGAAGAAGAAAAAAAACATCTTGAAGCAACTCGATATATCCTACTCGTGTATAACTCGCTATAATATTTCGTCGCGTTCGATAGAAATTTATCTTAATTCCCGTGCAGAAGCTCAATCACGGTTCAATCACGCCCGCCTGACATGTGACGATTAATAATTTTCCATAGTAATATTCCGCGGAAACTCTCGTTTGGACAACGCTATCTTCATTCTGGGAACTAGTGAGCGTATCACCGGGCAATTGAATATAAAAACCTATGACCGTGCATGTACATATTTTATATATACATATGTGAGCTACATATACGTATCTCTCTCTCTCTCTCTGTTTTTCTCTCTCTGTTTTTCTCTCTCTTTTTCTCCGTACGAACATTTGCTCGCTTCGTCCCGTGAACGGCGCGTCGTATCACGGACGCGTGCACGCATCAGGATGACCGATCGCCGGCGTTTCTTTTCCTGCACTCACTTAACCGGCTTTACTATCCTGCTGGTACCGACGCACCCACCCAAGTGCCGGCTACCCGGCTATTACTAGACCTAGGCCAAGTCCACGCGCATCGAGCGCGAATGATTGGATACCGAGTAAGGTCTCAAAGTCGTTGATCCTTAGACGAGATAAGAGCAGAAAGTCGGAACAAACAAATAGAAATTCCATGTGCGTATATATTTTATATATGTACATTATATATATATATATATATATATATATATATATATATATATATATACATATATACACATATATCAAATAACACACACATGTACTCACTTCTTATACAGCTACGCCGATTTCGCATTTGCGATGAAAAAGTGTATACTTTCTCAGTCATGCAGAAGGCAAGGTAAACTACTTTCCGTATCAAATCCGTGATTTCTACGAAAGGAAATGCAAGAAACTTTCGTCGTAACAGCAATAGACTTAATTACAAATCATTCTCTGTTTCTTACGTACAACACGAAGCATATTATCATTTATGCCTCTGACACTTTCGGCAAAAAACACACACTTGTCTCTTTTCACGATTTAATGTTTTGTCTGAGAAGTCGATTCGCGTTTTTATTACTCATTACACGAATTAATAACAAAAATTAATTTTGTAAATCCGGATATCAACAAGCATACCATTTTTTCTGAAGATTTATTTATCTTAAAATTACCAACTATATGGAAAAAGAGCTAATAATATTACTTTTAAAATAATGAGAGTAAATAAGATGCAAATTTGTGCAAATAAGATGCAACTGTTCAATAAATATTGTGTTTTTAATCAAACTTACATTGCACCGGCGTTAGTTGAAAGGTCCGAGCTGGATGCTAAAACGCGAAGGGCAACGAAGGGGTAAGTAGTTCGCTCCAAGAAATATTCGCAGACGTAAACAAGTCTCGAGTTACAATGTGTGATGGGGATGATGCGTGGTATTGTAACCACATAGAATCGCGGCACTGTACTATGCAAAATTGCGACATTGCATATTAATGCAGTTTTTTAATAGAAGTTTAATAGAAGTTTTTGTAATAGAAAATGTTGCATGTTTTTCAAGGTAATTCTTAAAATAATATTTTTTTCAATAAATAAATAAAGTAAGTATTAAAAATGTTAAGTAGTTAAGAGTAAAATACTTTTTGTGTTAAGAGATCGTACATGTCGGATATCAATCTTATTTTTGTTCGTTGATCAAAAAAATTTGAAAATCACGCTATTGTTTTTCTGGAATATCTCGGACATCTCGAAAATCTCGACGATATGACACAATGTGCAATAGACTGGAAATAGTAGTGTCGTAGGTGAGCGAGTTTTGACGATTGTTTTCTCCGGTTCTTTGCTTCGCGGCTCTCTTGCCCGTGGGTCCTTTCGTTGCTCTCCGGTCGGTTTCTCGTAGATGACGGATGGGAACAGTTGTTGCATCGCCGTCGCTGCCAAGAATATCTCTCCGGTGCGGCCCTACCCTTCCTGTCCCCTTCTTCTTTATCTCGAAACGTCAGTCTTTCTCTCTTCCCCGCATATCGCGTTTCCCGCGCATGCCGTGCTTTCCTCTCCTTTTCGCCCTCTCTGCACCAACCAACGCCTTTCTGTTTCATGTTGCTCGCCGTATCCTGATGCTACTGCCGCCCGTTGCTGCTCGCGCAGTTCGTTAGTGCGTCTCATAATCGCGCTCGCATAATTACACACTTATGCATCTCGCAGCCACGTAAAACAAATTAATCGACCGTTTTGTATCTCAAGATTTCGATCTTTGTAATAATACACAAATATGAGAAGATTTGTCTCTTCAGGTTTTTTTTTTTTCCCATAAAAAGATTTCTGAAGATCTTTGCAATATTCGTAATAAAACGTTTATTGCATACGTCGCGAAAAAATTAACTCGGAGATTAGAAATCAGTCTCTTGCCGAGAGACTCGGACTGAAACTTACGGACTTTTTATGCTTGTGCGGTGTCGCAAAGACAAACAAATGCACGGCGATTATTCATTCGGACATATTATATCCCGAACAATTTCTCCATCGTGGCTACGAAAATGCCACTTAATATAGCTCAAGAAAGATAATTTACTGAACGTGTTATATCGAGAGGTACCTAACGCAACGTTAATAAGATGCTCTGGCTAGCGGCTCTTTATACCTCGTATAGAGACTGCTTTCCTGAATCTATATTGAGCGCCCACTTCTCTCTCTTTCTCTCTCTTCCCCTCATTCTCGCCCCTCCTTCTCTGTCTCTGCCCTCTCTCCCTTTCTCTCTTTCCCTGTCACGGTTACCATAGTCGACCAGAGCTAACGGCTTCCCGATTTTTGTGGGATTTTATCAGGGAGCGGTAGTACGCGCCCGTCGATGCGTACACGCGGAAGCTTGCATGCGGAAAGAGAGGCAGAATGGCGAACAAGAAAGAAAGAGAAAAATAAGATATAAAAGAGATCACGAGGGGGAGGAGAAGAGAAAGGGGGAGGAATGAGAGGCAGCAACTCAAAAACAAGAATCTGTGTGGCTGTTGCGGCTTCCGTTACGCCGCAAATGAGATATTGTCGACAAGATGAAGACGACAAGATCGAGTGCTAAATCGAACTAGATTCAAACTCAATCGTGTACGTATAACAGATAATATATCGGTAACAAATAGTATACGACAATTATGTTGCTTGCTAATAATTTTCGCGCTGGCCGATCATGTGACCACTTCTCAAACTCGTGATTCGACGTCGAAGCGATCACATGGTCTTAGTTGTACGCGTGGTGGGAAAACTTCCATGATCTTTCTATGTATATGTGTGTACATCGCGGGATTCGAGTTACAGTGTTGGAATGTCGAAGAGAATGACACGTTTGTGTATCATTGTATCTATCTCTAGATTTGACAAAATTCCAAGACAAAATTTAATATTTCTAATTGCTTATTTTTGTAACAAGAGATATAAGAAAAATTCTTTCTGTACAAATATTATTTTTCATCGATAATTCATTTTCATAAAAATAGTAGTTATCGCGGTAACTTAATTTCGAGGCAATGCATTTTATCGCTTAAAGCTCTTACCGAAGATCGAAATTAGACCGCGGTCCTAACAAAAGCGGCCCTGTTTAAACGCGACCTCGATAACGACATTATCACGAAACGAGCAGACGGTTCGTTTTCTCGTGGCAAATGCAAAACTCCGTATATGTGTGAGTATATATATATAAAAAAGAAAATAGAGATAGAGAGAGAGAAAAGAATTATCAGATTGGAAAGTTCGATTAAACAGTTTATTGACGTGCGCATATATCGCGCCACATAAAATATCTTGTGGCGAAAGAACACGTCAATGATTCGAATTAATTATAGAAAAGTAGTTGCGCGTCGTCATTTTGATCTGAATTACACTCAAGTTGGAAGTTAACTCAGCATCCTGCGCCGGATGATTGTAAAAAAAAAACAAAAAACAAAAAAAACGCGCTCGGCGCGCGAACGCTTCTCCCGACCGTGTGTTTTTTCCTCTCACAATTGGATATTCCTGATCTGATCTGTGACGTGCTGAAGCCAAAAAATAACAACTTCTCTACTACTTATGAATAAAGAGAAGATATGAATACATCTTCACAAAACGTGTTTTCAGAATTCAATTAAAAACGTCTAACGTCTCGAAGACACGAAAGCAAATTAGTTTGAATTTGTTTCCGAAGATTGCGTGACGATTACAAACAGTTAACCAATCGGTCGATATTATATCTAAAAAAAACGCGCAGGATTTTCAACACGAAAGACCCAATCGATGCTCCATTTGTACGCAATTAGTCTGCGAAGACTATCACGCGCGTCTATAATAATTGGCCAATTGACTGATCGTAAAGTTCGTGCGAATTTGCTTACAAACGCGTGAACGTTTCCTGCACGCGTCGCTCTTTGTTGTTGTTTTTTTTTTTCACCCGTGCTTGTAATGTCTTCAACGTACTTATGTAACAAAGAGTTATTTACGATAATTAAAAATTTACAATAAGCTATATGTTCAAGTTTAATGTCCAAAAAAACCTTGCTTTTGTACTGTCTAAGCCAGACGCACGCACACACACCTACCTCTCTCTCACCGTTACTGGTAAATATTTCTTTTCTCAATTCTTTGTTTGCTTTTCACGTTGCGCGCCGTAATTATCATTAATCTCACACGGGATTACAGGTTTGCTGCAAGTCGGAGCTTATACCGCGAGGATGGAAACAGCGCACCAAACGAAATTAACGGGACGCCGATAGATAAAGTAGTAAGACACTCCGGAGTAATTACTCCAATTATGTAAGTTCCGCGAGTCGTTCCATTGCGTACCACTATCAACGCATGCGAGGTCGTTATTGGAGGGAAATATCGTAGTCATGCGGCGAGCGCCTGTTTCTCTCCTCCATTCACCCCGCAGAAGTCCGTTTCGCGCGAAATCACGTTCGTCGCGGAAAGGAACGGCGGTGGCGGCGGCGGCGGCGGCGGTGGCGGCGGCGGCGGCGGCGGCAAGCCGGCAGTAAGTCATTTCGACAATGTGCCGCGGCTTTCTACGTAATTACAGCTATTGATTTCAGCGCATTAACGGTTGGAAAAATCCATAGTACGCGGGCTATTCTCCCTATTTTTTGCGACACAACGGCTAAGCATTATCGCACTCGTATTCAGAAATTGTAGCAAGATCGAAAACTCCACTTGAGTGACGAGGAAATATCGATTTCCGTTTTGTTCCGACAAGAAAGTTGTTGAGGATCAGGTAGAAATCATTCCTCGTTTGCAGCGGCGGTAATGTCCACTTTATGATATTTCCGCCGAGAAAATTTTAATCGCAGTTTACGCTCGAAAAATTATCAGGAATTAATTGTCATATGGTGATTCAAACGGGAATTTCAAAAGACGCTAGGCGAATATAATGCGCGAACTTTTTTTTTTGCATCGGTCGATCGAAATTGTTTGACGGAACGGGCGCGTTCCAAACAATATGTTTTAGCAATTGTTTTGAGACTATATTAATTTTAAGTACATGGGACTTCATATCAATAATAAATTGTTTTATTATTTTTCAAACCTGTGTACTTTAAGGGATGAGGAGGTCTTGTATCGATTGCAACGCTCGCAGGACCGCTTATGTTTGCGCGCGACCGGCGAGATCGAGAGACGTGTCATAAATCGCGTATCCCGGGCGAGGATCGACTTGGTCGAACGCGAAAAAAAACGAAATAATAAACGGCGAGGTTTGACATCACACTCTCGTGCGAGCACGAGCGCGATTTGTTGTTGGCGCTCATTTACTTCGCGCGAGATGCGCGCAAATTAACGAGATCCTCCTCGGATGATGCTCCGCTCGCTAAGCAACGCTCCAGATAATGATGCTGCGCATTGGTCCGCGCCGCTGCGCGGTTGCCAGCGCTTCCGTTGCAGCGCAGCGCGGCGTGTGCGCCGTTAGTCGCACCCGGATCAAACTAAATCGCGCGATGCATATACACGTGTGCATGTGCATATGTGCATCAAGACGCTCCGAACTGACGTGCTCGTAATCACGACAATTATGTATATGCGAAGCCGACACGACAACCCTGCTGCTTTCTTGCCTTACCTTCTCTTTCTTTTTTTCCTCTTTTCCTCTCTCCCAACTGATCATCGATCATTTACCTTCGCGTGTTTTAATTATTACAACTCGGCTCGTCTAGACTCCGAGTTCCGTTCGTATTTTCTGAAAGCAACTCACCTTGGTTACATTATATTTATTTTGATTATTATACAGTATATTTATTTATACTTATTTTGATATTACAGTATATCTGCAAATTATGTGATTCGAGAATCTGTTCGTCGGTCTTTTCCGCGATTAACGGCTCTCGACCGACATTTTCTCTAGCAAAGAGTGCGCGTAACGTCAAACAACTCGCATATTTATCGAATTTATTTCGCTATTTACAGCGCTCTGTTATTAGTGCATATGTTAGAGAAATTATACGTAATTTAAAAAATATTCTGTTGAATAATATGTAGAAATCGATAAAAAAAAAAACCTTCGATATGAAAGTAGTACTGAAGTATCTTCATTAAGTTACGTCCGGGTTAGGGCGGGTTGACGAATGTCTTTACTGCGCACTGTAAAATGTCAAAACGCGTTCACGGTGATCAAAGAAACTAGAGACGTACCGGTCAGGTCCACTTTTAAACTTACGGACAGATCTCGGGAGTTTGAGTCGGGATATGTTCGGTAGGTTAGGTTAGATAAGTTAAGTCTACAATATAGAAGATATAAGTTAAGTCTACAATATAGAAAATTATTGAAGGAAAAGAATAATATTATTATTTGAAGGCGGAAATATTGTAAATAAAACTCGAATGTATAAAAATTGTTTCTTGCGTTTTTTTTCTGTCAATATCACACGTGTAATTGGCAACGCTAAAATACGTGACACAAGATCGTCGAATCGACAATTTTACTGATTACTGTTTACGCAAGAACTAACGCTGCAATATTGTCTGTCGCAGAGATTATCATCGAATTATCATTCATAATCGTAATAGCGTGTGAAGACTAAATACCATTTGGTAATAACTTTGCAATTACTATACATACCGCACCGCACTACTGTTATTAATGACCTGACTATATCTATATCGTGACCAATAAATGAAATTCCGTACTGCATTTTGTAAACATTGTCAGATAACAATTGTGCTTGCGGATATTAATGACTTTTATCAAAGAAGCATCTTTATCAAAAACAAAGAACGGACAGTGTTTGTCTGTATATAGTAGGATACCTTCTACAACCAAGTTTCCGCTTTCATAAATTGCGTGAGATTTTTTTTGAATCTCAGTTTAATTTAAAAGTATGTTAATATATATTAGCTTTATAATTCGAGAGACAATTGCAAGAATGATACATATAAATAAATATACGTAAGCAATTGAACAGAAGAAAATAAAAAAGAGAGCTAAAAGATAGGAAATAAAAAATAGAGCGAGGCAATAATAGTTAGTCTCGGAATTATAATAAAAGTATATTTTATTTGATTGTGATCACGATCTTGCAATGTCCGATCTGATTTTCAATGATCTTTCTCCAAACAAACGACATACGAAGAACAAAATAAAAGCCATCTTTCAGCCGTCGCTTGCTATTTTAACAAAAAAGCGCGAGAAGTTTTCAGCGAGAATATTTTGTTGCTAGGTGAATCTCTCTTATATACATAACAAAACCGCTTTGTGTCGCGCGATCGAGTCGTATCTACTTAAGCGCGAGACGCCCGCGCGAAGGTGTCAAATGTACCTGAGAAAAAGCTGACGAATGTGAATTACATCATACATATATAAACAACGTATTTAAAAAATATATATATATATATGTATGATAAAGAATATTATTTTTGCATCATGTAAAAAGAAAAACTATATAAAAAGAGTCTAAAATAATATGTAAAAAGGATATATTATAACCTCTTTTTCAATATACTTACAAGAACCTCCCTTCCCCCCCGAGTGCGATTGTATATATTATATTAGATACGTTGGCAAAGATATAATAAAGGAGCGCGAGAGAAGTAAACAGGCCGGAAAAGAGGCACGGGGGAAAGAAGCAAATTCGGGCGATACGCGCGAAATAACTCACTTCGTCTCTCGATTCATCGCGCTCTCGCAGAGTAATCCCTTACTACCGCTGCCATAACCCGCGCCCTCTCCGAGCGCTCTCGCCCTTCTTCCACTACCGGTACTGCCGTCTCCGACCTCCTCCTTCGTCGTCGTCCAAGTTCTCCGCCGCCGTCACCATCACTACACACCACCCCGTCTTCGTCGTCTATCTCACTTTCGTGCTTCTACCCGATGTATTCCTAGCGTTTCGCACTGGCAAGGTCAACAAACTTCTCTCCCCGATAAAAAATAAATGAGAAACGCAGAACTGTTTGAAATTGTAACAGAGTGGCAACCGAGGGAGATTGCTCCCGATAATTTTAAAGAGGCACGATTCTTTCGGCCATTTTCTTTATCCGAAGACAATACAAAGAATGTAATAATTGTTTTGTTGTACCTTTCTTCCGATCGATGTTTGTGACAAATAGAGAATATTCAATCCAAAACCAAAACGGCAAAATTGACGAAACCACAGACGAAAAAATTTCTCTAGTTGTATATAAAGAACATTTTTTCACGCGTGTTATTTTAAAATTGTTTTTCGAGAATTATAAATTCGTCATGATAGATACTAAACATAGGCGGCATTAAAATCCGTCGTTTAAATTTATGTGGCACGCTGGCGATTAATCATATCATTACAATATGCCGCTCACGAAGCGGCAACGACCGACACGAAGTTTCTTCATTGCGATCGATCGAAATGCAACGGATGTTTATAGCTATATATGTTCGGTACGCGAGCCATTGCCTCTTCTTTTATCTTTCGCGATAAGCACTTAATTGTCCGCATCATAATCGAAAATATGTCAATTGCCGGAGAAATCTGTTCCTCGGCGTTTATAACTTGAACGAACGTCGCGACGAGAAGCAGTAACATTGTGGAACTCGTTAAAAATATATATATATTACAAATATATACGTATATACAGCGCAGTTATTGCAATGATCAACGTCAAGTATTAATTTCGTTTTTTTTTCTGTTTTAATTTCTGCAAATCCCAAAGCATGTAAATAAAATTTGCATACGTTTTGCGTTACACGAATATTGCGGATTTACGCTTTTCTGTAAGCTTATTTCGGCTTTTAAAAGCGGTACGGACTCGCGTTATTTTCAACCCAACCGATTCGAGTGTGTACCGATACGATCTGAGCAAGCAAATGCGATCGTCGGTTGTGTGGCTTCTTCTACGCTGTTCAACTCCCGTAAAAGCAACCGGAATCTCTCTCTTACGTTGGCTGTTACTATCGGTAATTATTGCACTATTATCCCGGATCTGCGCGGCCGCGACATTAAACGCTGTATTGCTATATAAGACTCAGAATTTTAACGGGGTGTTCGAGAAGATAGAGAGACGCGCCGAAGGGGGCGCGAGTGAGAGATAAGAAAAACCGCGTTTCAATGTGGCGTGATGCGAAGGATATCACGCCGGACAAAACCGCAATCTACCGAACCATTATTTGCCTCGTCCTGCGTATATGTGTATGTGTGTGTATGTGTGCGTCTTCTCGATCGATTTACCCGTTCAATCTAATTTCTCGCAGAGGCAAATGATTATCCGGCAGTACCGGCGTTACAAGGCTTCTTCATCATGGAGAGCGCGCGCTCTCCGGGAACGCACACCGTTCGCCTTGCTTGCTCGCTCGCTTTAGAACAAGTTATAAACCGACATTTTTTGGAAGGCGACTTCTCGCGTACACACAGCGCTTCGGGCTGGAAATCAAAACTTATTAGAGCAGGTCGGACGTCGCGACCGACGACGGATCGGTGCGAAAAAAAATCTACGTATTCTACGTATCTTGGTGATTAGCCGGCGCTAGGCATTAACGTTGCACGGGGCAGGTTTGGCGGGACCGCGAGAGAGCAGGAGGAAAGAGAGCGCGAAAAAGAGCGCCGATGAGAGATGAAGAAGAACGAGACAGAGACAGACAGATAAAACGAGAGAGAGAGGGAAAGAGGAGAGGGAGAGAGAAAGGGAATGTGTGTATGTGTAAGAGAAAGAGAGAGAGAGAGCGACAGAGAGACAGAGAGAGAGAGAGAAAGAGAGAGAGAGAGCAGTGGTCCCGGCAAACAAGAAGCGAGCCGCAATGCATTCGCTCTACTCACTAGATATAAATACGCGGCAGAGGGCAAGGAACCACGCCTGCATCAGCAGCTACTGCCTAACGACACCGACACGCACATGCAGCCGTTCATTGTGATAAAGCAGAAGAAGGAATACATAGAGAGGAAAAGATAGAAAGAGAAAGAAAAAAAGAAAAGAGCGAGAGGGAACTAGAGGTGGAGACAAAAGAAAGAGAGAAAGAGGTAGAGGCAAAAAAGACGGATAGAGAAAGAGAAAAAGAGAGAAAGGAAAAGATAGTGCGAGCGAGCTAGAGGGAGAGAGAGAGAAAGAGAGGAGGGGAAAGAAAGAGACAGAAAAAGAGAGAGAGACAGAGAGAGACATAGAGAAAGAGAAAGAGAGACGCACAAGCTGGTGCTCGCCGCTACTGCGAGTTCGTTCATGCGCCCACCCGTGCACTGCGAGTTGGGACGAATGTGGCCAACCAAGGAGTCTCTTTCTTTCTCTTCCTCTTTCTCCCTCTCACTCCTTCTCTTTCGCGTGTCGTCGTCGTCGTCATTTCTCTCTCTCTTTCTCTCTCTCTCCTTTCCTCTCTTTCTCGAAGACGCGGTCAAATATTGCATCGTCGGATAAATATAGGCGGTCGCGACTGCACCAGCCCTAACGCGTACTTTTCTGTTCTCGCAGTCGTCGCTCGTTGTTCACTTTTGGACGGCTACTACTATATCGAAATCGAGAGAGCAAGAGAGAAAGAGAGAAAGAGAGAGAGAGAGACGATTCTCGCCGGCGCGCCGCGGCATTCCTCTCCCGTGGCTCTCTTTCCGCGCTGTGCCGCGCAAAACGATCGTTAAATCCGTTCTTCGTTCGTGGCCGAGAACTTGGCGATGACGATCCCGAAACCTAAGCACGCCGCTTGACGATATATATATATATATATATATATATATATATATTTATATATTTATATATCTATATTTTTTTTTCAATCAATTCTCGGTAAATTTGATTAAAAAATAACTGTTGATATTAGAAAAACATACTCTGTTACGATAGAAAATTGTTCTCAAAAAGATACGCAAAAATAATATCCCTGCTGGGTAGCACTAATAATAAAATAAGACAATAATAATAATAATAAAAAAGGCAATTGACACCGCAGGAGGAAAAGCTGCTGCGATTCTGCCGGTCTTTTCTAAAGATACACGCGGAGAAAGACATATAATCGAATTTCGCGTAATCTCGTAGCTTAATTTTATTCAGTTCGAGCGGTTATCTAATGACGCGTTATAAAACAAAAGTGATAAGTCGTAATTAGGTCACTACAATAATGCGTTACGCGGTATACGAACTTGTTGGAAGAATTTTCACATGTTTCTTACGACTCGGCAACAATTTTCTTTTCTCACATCATTAATACGTCTCGAATTTTTGTCGCGCAAATAAAATGTGGATTTTACGTAAAAACATTATACTGTCCTAGAGTACTTTCTTCTCTTTAGCTAATATTAGCGATGCCTACTATGATGATTCATCTCGAATTTCTATAAATAAAATCTACATGTATTAAATATCGACAGTTGCAACGCGCACAGAGCACTATTGATTTTTAACAATATTGTTTTTTCAAGAATTTACGAAACAATATGTGCCACATTAGTGATACATAATGCCTGTGTGCGCATAAATGCACACAATAGCTAATTCAACTCAAAGAGGTCAAGCAACCTCGTTTATTTTGTAACTGACCGTACTGTGTGCTCTGGTGTGACGTTTGAGAATCGGGTTTTCATCGCGCTTCACGCATAGTTACGTTATATCATTGAGAAGAGCCAATCGCGCGGCCTGTTTAGAACGCGACTTGTCCGTTTTCGCGAGCGCATCTCGCGCCGCTTTGTTTTCGCGGCAAAAGCGCGCGCCAAGTCCGGGACGCCCTCGTGCCGCGCATCGCGAGAGAGGCGAGCACGTGGCTGGTGAGTATAGTCAGTGAAAATCATCGTGCGCGGACATTGAGTAGAGGGAAACGTGCGTGATAGCGAGCGCACACAATCCACCATGGAGGGAGGTCCTAATCAACGTAGCGCGTGAATCTAACTCCGCGCGAACGTAAAGGAGGCTCTCTCCCGGAACGAGAGATAGAAAAGAGGAGACGCGCGGAGGAACGAAGAGGATATGGGGAGAGGGGGGAAGAGGTACAGAAGACATTGGGGAGGGGGGAGGAGGAGGAGGAGGACACGATGCGTTCCGACTGCGATCGGCGACCGAGACTTGGAGACAGAACGGAGACGGTTATCGCGGAAGTTCGGCAATTATAGGTGCCGTCGGCTCATCTTTTTTTCTTTCCTCTCTGGCTTTTTTTTGTCGACGAGTGATATTGATTTGGGAGAGGCAGTTCGTATTCGCTGCACGAGCATACCTTGTGACTCGCGGAGGCAGGCGATGCTGCCGCCGCTGCCGCCAGCGCGATGCATCACGGCGCAGCGCGCATTGAGGGGTACAACACGTCGCGCTGCCGGGAGAGAGGATCGCGTGGAGAGATAGGGTGACAGAGGGCGAGAGAGTGAGAAAGAAGAAGAGAGAAAGAGAGAAAGGACGGGAGGTGGAATGTGTGACGAAGAGCCCAAGAGAGAGAGAGGAAAGCGATCGGTCCGCTTCCCCGCCGAGCCGCCAGTCATTCCCCTACGCCGAAACGGTGCCCCACCGCGTGCATCTCTCTCCCCTTCTCGCCAACGGCGCGGTATAAAACCCCTTCCATCGGTTCGACGAACATAACTTCCTCGCCGAAGCCTCCTCTCGACCACCTCCTGCCCATCGTCGGTTCTCACCGACCGTCTCGTTCTCTACCACCGCCGATCGCTGCCACCGCCACCACTATCACACTACCCCAACTCTACTCGCCAGAAACGGACATTGGATTTTCGTCGCCCGTGATTCGGAGATGCACAATTTAAAAGCAATTTTAAAAATCAAAAGACTCGATAGCTCTCCTGTTACTAAAAAAATTGAAATTTAATTGAACGTTATGACAAAATAATATGACAAAATTTGAAGGCTAAATCGCATGCGTGTGTAGCTTTTGTGAAAAATTTCTCTATCATAATGTGATTCCAAAATGATTAGTAGAGCAAAGTATAATGAGAAAGACTTAAACGACCTTTCAGCCGAAGAATAAAATCTCAAATTTTTTGAAGTTTCGTTAGTTCCATTATAAATCTGCAGTTTTTTCTGTTAAAAAAAACATATCAAAAGCGGAGCAAAATATCTAGACATTCAAATTGGAATAATATAAAAACTATTTTCGGTTTTGCACAAATAAACTAATCACTTTCATGTGTAAAGAGACAAAACTAATACATCAACAAAATTATTGATAAAATAATTACATGTTGATAAATTTCACGAATATAGAAAAAAATAAAAACCTTAATTTTTATCACAAAATTGTTGAATTAAATATGCTGCAGCACTAACAAAAAATGTTACTTGTCATAAAGACTCGAAGATAATTTTGAAAAACTATATCATCATTGATACATTTTTGAGGGACCAAACAAATGTCAGTTAGACGCGTATTTTTCGCGAACACATCCGCCCCTGCGATCGTCGCTGCCGTCGCCGTCGCTGCTACCACCGCCGCCGCCGCTACCGCCGCCG
>NW_018020666.1:624568-639276 GCF_002006095.1 Pseudomyrmex gracilis | reverse complement strand
GCTGCTGCCGCCACCGCTCGTTCCGCGGCACCTTCTCCTCTTTCGCGTTCTCTCTCCCCATGTTCTCTACCATCCCAAATCCGAACCAGTCCAGAGATCCCCTCTCTGGTCGCGCGTACACCGCGGCGACGGAAGTGTGGCAACGCCGCAGAGCACTCGCCAGTGTCTCGGTCTTGGCGAGTTACTCGGGGGGGCTCAGGCCGAGTCTACCGAGATTGTGTCTACCGGCGCGCGCGTAACCCGAAAGCGAGTGTGGCGAAGATTAAAGTCGCCGGCCGTTTTTCGGCATGCGAGACTGTCTCACTTCTTCCTGAAGGCCGTACAGGAACGCACGAGGGACGGCGCGCAAACGATAACAAAAGTTTCACGGTCGTGGATTTAGAGAAGATTGACGACAACGACGACGACGACGACGACGAGGACGGTGACAACAACGGTGACAGTGACGGTGACGACGACAACGACAACGACGACGACGGCGACGGCGACAGCAACGGCGACGACGACGGCGACGACGACGACAAGGACGACGGCGACGGCAACAACGACGACGACGAGGAAAGTAGTGGAATACCGAGGAGGAGGAGGTGGAGAAGGAGGAGAAAAAGGTGGAGAAACAGTAGCAACAGCAGAGAGAAGAAGAGAAAAAGAAGGAGGTGGACGCATCGTCGCCGCGCGGTAGACGTAGGAAGAGGAGGAACAAGCCGACGAGACGGGCGCCGCGCGCTCGCACGTTGCTGTGCCGCGCTTTACTATATCGCACTACACGCGCGCCGTGATCCGTCGCGTACGCGCGCGTGAAAACACATACACGTACAATATCACATATTTATATGCATACACGGTGACCCGCGCGCGGAGATAATACAGTGTAAATGGCGCTCTCGGCGCAGAACCAGTCAACGTCGTACGTGAACTTATATTACTCGATCGTCCAGCGCGCGGCGACGCGCTACTTTAAGGAGTATTACAACTCCGGTGAGTACCTGAGAGAGTGCACACCCACACACATGTATATACACACGCGCACACTTAAGTGCGTGCGATATATACGCGCGTTTACCGAAAAAAGAAACGCGCACATGAGTTACGCGCGTTCCGTAAGCAACGGGGATTTATCAGCGCGGAGTGCGCGATAACGCGCGCGCGTGTCCGTTCGTACAATCACCCCATAGGCTCCGATTCCCCCTCTCGGTTTCTGTCGCTTGTCACACTCTTTCTTTTTTTTTTGGCGAACTTCGTTCTCGGAGCTCGCGACAAAACGCTGGTAGTCTCATCTCTATCTCTCATCATCTTTTATCGAACCATCGTGCGCATCGCGCCGTGCGATTTCAAATTTTCCCGCCGTCGTTCCCGCCTTCGCGTGCTATATTTGTGCGCGCGAATATCCCAATATCTCGCTCGGAAAAATCGAATAAAAACGTCGATGATAATTTCGATGATTTTAATTTGCTCTCCGATATTACGTGCAAAACTTCGGTACGATTCATTGTGACAAAAAATAGTAACGATATACATGTAAGGATTGTATAATATACCACACACGCATACATTTTATATTATGCATATGACAACAGACTCGTGGTAATCAAATAAACAGACTTCGTACGTATATTTGCATTTTATAGAGAGAATCAAGCTTACTTACACTTTTGTCTTAATTTTTTGTTGCGGATTTTCATTCACTATTTTTTTCTCCTTTTCTCTTATTTTTTCTTTTGTTTTCTCTTACCTTACATGCGTGCACGTATGCGTGCTAGACAGTTACACGAATAAATTATAACGCGTCACCGGTGACTATACTGCTCGCAGAAAAGTACTCTTCCCGACTGCGCGATTAACCAGCCGCTGACACGTGTCCCGCACGAAACTCGCGTGTGTTTGCGGTCGGTCAGACTCGACGAACTCGATCGGATGAGACAGTGTTTAACGTTGAGAAACCGAGAGAAAAAGAGAAATAGAGAGTGAGCGAATGTGTGTGTGTGTGTGTGTGTGCGTGAGAGAGAGAGAGAGAGAGAGAGATACAGAGAGAGAGAGAGAGAGAGAGAGAGAGAAAGAAGGGGGAGCAAAATGTGTAGGATGAGTCAGAAGGGAGAGACTTAGAGAATGCATTGTCCATCGGTCACCGCGTGTTGATATATAAAACTTCTTGTACGGTTACAAATAAAGAGGGAAAAGTCGCGTGTTACTGTGGCTTATACGACTAATTGTAAGAACGTGGAAAAAGAACACAGAGAAAGAGAAGTGTGTATTTTGCAGACCCTTCTCAAGAATATCGCGGCGCAAGAGAGACGCAAAATGATAAAGCAAAGATATTAAACGGAATACAATAAAACTGAAAACGATAAGTAATATAATGCGATCGGTATGAATAAAATTAAACAACGAAAATCAGAACAAAAAAATCAAATTAAATTAAGAAAAAACAGTAAGCACGTAGACCGGTTTATATAATCGAGTTTAATAATATACACAAAAACCTTGTGAAAAAGCTCAAACTGTAAAAGTGGATTTTCAAATAATACATTGTTATGGAATTTGTGAGAAGAGAGTTTTACCGACTACTACTACCGCTACTGCGATTTTCAGGAAAAGTGACCTCGAATATTATGTCGAGTACTCGCGGCACTTTACACCATGTCTCAATTCAATTGACTTCGCTGTAGAGAATAAATCTACATGTGTAATATTTATACTACATAAATAAAATGTTTACATTTTCATATATATAAATTAATTAATTCATATTTAAATTTGCACATGTAAAAACGGTAATTTAATATACGGACGAAGTAAATCGAAAATAAACAATTAACTATTTATAGAACAACCATCTTCTTTACTTACCAATTGTGACAATAAACACAGTTTGATTATTGCACTTAATCATATTATTATAAATTTTATATTCACAACATATAGGTATAATTAAATTTGTTATTATAACGATTGTTGCTTTCAAAATTGAGTTTCAAACTCATTTCAACTACTGTGTAACATGTGTAACAAATCACTTTTGAATTTTCATCAATGCTTCAGATGTAGTTAATAACATTACAGTTTCACACTCAATTTTGTATGTTAATGATGTTCAAAGTATGTATAATAAATTATTACAGTTCATAAAGTACTCGTTTTGAATAAGAACAAAAACGGCATCGAAAGAAGAAGAGCAATAAGTGAAGATACGCAAGACTGAATCGCGTAATATCTGTCTGTTGGGTCATCTAATCAGTCTACGAATTATCGCGGCGAGCAAGATGACGAAATGTGTGAACGATAACACACTTTTCGAGCCACCTACGCGTTAAATGTCTTTTTTGTGACTTCTCTTTTGCTAAATTTATATTGTTGGCAATTTATCTCGAGGGAAATAATCCAAATATGATAATTTTAAATATTCAAGGAGTTAATCTACTTACATTAATTTTATTCGACTAACCATACTTGTATAAAGAGAGAGAAAAAGAGAAAGAGAGAAGGAGAGAGAGAGAGATGCACAGTCTTGATCTATACCGATCTAGACACGCTATTGCCTGGTCAAGGTGAACGTCGTTGGCCGAGGTCTCTCGCGATCGTGTCCTTTGTGACCGAGAAACACAACACCGACAATCATGAGCGAACACAACGTCCCGCAACAACGATAGGGGTTCCAGCCGAGAGAGCAAATGACAACTGGGGACAGCTGATGACAGAAACAAGTGTGACGAATACAGAAGATCGATTTTTTTTTTTTCAGAAATTTGCTCCCTCTAGTGTTTTTTTCCTTATTTTTCCCTAAATTTTATTACAAATTATTGCTACTTTATTGTAATAATGTGTTTTAGTTATTTTTTATTATAATGGTTTTTACGAACTATATAAAAGCCTAACTGTATGCGTGATTTTTATTCTTTCTTTATCTCTCTCTCTCTCTCTCTCTCTCTCTCTCTCTCTCTCTCTCTCTCTCTCTGTTATTTATATTATCTCATCTTTATTAAAATTTCAATTCTTAGGGGGAATATTAAAAGAAACAGATACAACTATAATTGTAAAAACACATTTTCTATCTTAATTTGTTTTAGCACACACACACAATCTTTTAATTCAAAACACAAAAATCGTCAAAAAGTTTAAGCAGCCACACTGAAACGACGCGACATATTTCGTTATGAGATAAACATTAGATCGATAATGACGATGAACTTGAAATGAGCTCATGTTTAAATCACATCATTATTAAAGAAGATACAAATTGCGATAAATTACAATCACGCCGATGCTAATTGTCATATTGTTTCAATAATCGGTTAAATATCGCAAAATTATGCGATACATCCCGACGTTACGTTACGGAGAATCACATTTATAATCAAAAACAATCACTATATTATGTCTCAGCACTTTTTGCACGAATCAATAATTTTATTATTATTTCACACCTACAACTTTAAACATACTTTGTACGGCATATCCGTTTATCAAAATGCATGACTAACTGATTGATGGATTTATACTAAACACGTAATGCTATTTAAATCTAAGAAGAGCAAAATTATACAGATACACGAAGCTATGAACGTTAATAATAATTAATAATAACAACAAAGTTTTGAGTCACATCTGTTGCCACAAAAAAATGGCAAAATTATAAAGGTGTGTATGTATAGTTTTGTTTTAAAACTTTAAGTAACTTCAACTTCCATTAAATGAGCAATAAACGGCTTGTACAATGGATATTGTAGAGACTGGAGATCGACGCAAACTCGGAACAGTTCTTTAAACAGTTTAACTGCTCAAACTGTTTGAATACCTATCTCACTTAAAGCACTAAAGATCCCGAAAAATTTAATGTTAGATTCAAAGATTCGAGCTGAAGGTATTTAATTACGTGAAGTTTTTCAACACAAATTTTCAATTGCGATGCGTAATATATGAGGTAATAATATATGATCGCAGGAGAAAGAGTATATTGTGACAAATGAGATTATATTGTAACATCGGAAACTCCGTGATGCTAATTGCGAATGAGATGAGTCATTTGGAAAAAAGGGTTTACAGACACGTTACGCGTGTATTTGGGAAAATAAACGTTTCGGCGAGTTTATCGTTTATCTTTTGATGATAAAAAAGAGGAAGAGAAAGAGAGAGAGAGAGTGTGTATAATAAATATTTAGTAAATATATCTACAAAATATAATTGGAACTCGTTTTTGTTGCGCATATGGAAAACTAATAATGTATATTTGCTAGAATATCTTACGCACACAAAATTTCTTTTAAATTATATACAAACTTTTGATTAACTTACTTTTAACAATTGACTTTATTAATTGCATAGGTATTCCTCGTATAACACGGTACTTCTACAATACAATTTCGCTCTCTAACACGGTTAGAGAATAAAATAATTTTTTTTTTTTTTTTCAAATTCGTATCAGTGTTGTTAAAATTTTTTTCTGTAAAAGTTTGGCCCTTTATTTTTGCTGGTCTTATCGTATTACTGGGATTTCCGAAATTGTGTGTACGTAAATAAATAAATAAATATACACAAATTGCAGCGAATTCGCGTGATCATCTGTTTTAACTTTCTGTTAAGCAATTGCTATCACGGCAATGCGCGCACGCGTTGTGTGTGTGTGTGTGTGTGTGTGTGTGTGTGTGAGAGAGAGAGAGAGAGAGAGAGAGAGAAAAGAGAGAGCATATAACGATATGAACTAGAATAAATACACAAAATGTTTCTGATTGAATAGTAATCAGATTTCTCGATAATGACAGGGCGCGCCGGTTTTTCACGCGCGTTATGCGCGTACTATTTGCGTATGCAAATCCACGCGATAGTCGTCGGGATGTAAATACGGTGTGAATTGTTTTATAAAGTAAAAAAAATAATACACACCCTCTCGCGCGCGCGCACACGGAGCGCTCGTGTACTCGAGAACGCATTCGAGCATCCGTCAAAAATATCGCGGTAACAATAGCGAAAGAAAAAAAATCTATTCCGACGTTTCGACTTCGTCAATGCGTGCACTACACTCTCGAGCTAACAGCGCGAGCGGTCAGGTGTTTCGTTTCTGTCTATTTTTCTGAAAATAAACATTCGATCTGACGAGCTGAATAACGCCAATAGAACACTAGAAAAGGACCCACTCGTTTCTAGAGCACTCTTCGTAGCGCCATCGCGAAAAGTTATGTTTTTGTTGCATCCTCGTTTCGTTTTTTTGCCACCCTCGCCCTCACCCTTCCTCCTCTTCATACAAGGGAGGTCCTTTGAACAGTTCGATAGGAAATATAGGCCGCATAGGGGGGATATTTTCTCCGACATTCGATAAATAGTAATGTTTGCTCGTACAAATGATTATAATTAAACAATCGCAATGCGAGATCGCAATATAGTTTGTTAAAAAAAAATCATGAAGAGATATATTTTGCGTGTCTGAAAATGAAGAAATCCAGACTGAGACTTCAAAAAATTGAAGAAACGGAAAAAATACGAGGTTTTGCGCGAGATAACTCAAACGAGTTGCACTTTAAGCACGTGCTTCTTTGTGCAAAGTATGCTCTTCACTTTGAGCCTACGAGCTGCTTTCAATTAAGTGTGTACTTTCAGCTAAAGACGTTCTACTTATTTCGCGATTTTGCTATAATAAATCGTGGACAGTCTCAGTTTTCTTTGTTAATGTTCTTTTGTTGTATATAAGTTATTACAAAAGTCTAATCGGTTCTAGTCTGTATATATCTCTCTATTGATACTCATGAAACAATTACTTCTTGAATAATATATTGTGGCTGAAGGAAATATTATAATGATTAAAACTGTTAGAGCATGTTTTTAGTCTCATTATTAACGTTAATCTTGTAATTTGATTCTCTGTCGCTTTATTTGTTTTTACATTGTCGTGGTAACGATCATTAATTTTAATTGTTATCAACATGTAAGAGAGGCGATGAAAAATCGAATAAAAATCGAGTCTCTGAGATTTGCCAAAAATACGACCAATACTCATTATTCTTGATCTAGTGTTCAATTGTGTATATATTTATTTTGTGCGTAGCAGACATATAATGCGGCCTTGAAAACTCATTCGAGATTTGAGATTCATGTCGTAAAAATCAGAAAAAAAGTGTTTACATTTGTAACTTCGCAACAAATGACACATTCCGACGTTTATTCCTTTTTTTTACTGCACAGAAAATTGATCTCATCGAAATTTATACCGGTTTTGAATTCTCGTGAGGTAGGTTTTTTGATCGGTCGCAGCTAAAACCGTGCACATGATTTCTGTCGCAGACAGGTGAGAATCAACAGGGGTCTACCTCAGACAACTCGAATCTGCGAGCCGCTGCAGAGAGAAAGAGAGAGAAAAAGAGAAAGAGAGAGAGAGAGAGAGAGAAAAAAAAGAGAGAGAGAGCTAGAGGAGAGTAGGAAAAATCTTTAAAAATGCTAGCATTAAAACGAAAAAAGTACGCATGTGCAGCCACCAGCCATTTCTCCTCTTGCTTCCTCTCTCTCTCTCTCTTTCTCTCTCTCTCTCTTTCTCTCTCTCTCTCTCTCTCTCTCTCTCTCTCTCTCTTCTCTCTNTCTCTCTCTCTCTCTCTCTCTCTCTCTCTCTCTCTTCTCTCTTCTCTTTTCTTCTTTCCGCCGTCAATGTGCTACAGTTTCTCTCTCGGTTTTGCTTTATGTGTTTCTCGCCGCCAAAACAAATCGTGAAGACTCTCTCGCCGAAGTGCAGTCTTGTGCTCGTGTTTTTTTCGAAGAATCAATGATATTAGCAACGAGTGACTTGGTCAAATATGGAATATCACGCGACGAAAGAAAAATCTTATGTTTTTATGACAAAGTAACGCATATAGCTTATTTTATTAAATTTGTTCTTGATAGTGATCAGTTCGATATAGTTTCTGATTAATAAGACAACTCTAATAAGAGTGTTCCGTTCGCGATATATTTTTGTCTGACGTTATGCAATTGTTCTATTTATAATTCTCTCGTTTTTATATATTTTACCTCGGTAATTATACGTATTCATTTTGCTCACTCTTTTTTATCAGTGTACATTTGTACAATTTCTAACAAGATTTCCGATCTTTGTTGATACAAGTGCAGCCTGTTTATTCATATGTTTTTCTTGATTTTAACTTAGAGATATTTACGCGAAGCAAATGATTGACTTTCACACGAAATAATATAATAGAATATATGTTTAAGATTCTTGAAAACAATACACAGAATAAGTATTTCTTGTTATTATTTTAGCTTCAAGCATTTTTAACGTACTTCGCAAATTTCAATCTTCAATTTTAATCTTAATTGTTGTATGGTTTTACAACTTAGAATTTAAACAAAACCAAAAACTAGTAATACTCTAATAAGTAATAAAATACTATTTGGATGTAAACAATATCCTGATCGTGAATCTTGTTCTGCATTGTCTGTTTATAGATACTGGCGCGCCCTACGTACTGTACAAAGATAACATGGAGAGACCCCAAGGTCAGTGGGGTCCGGGACCGGGATCTCTCCAGGATGGCGGATTATATCCGCAACAGCAACAACAACAGCCGCAACAACAGGGTTCCTCCTCGTCGGGAAGTCCACAGCAGGCCTGTGGTCCTCCAGTCGAGGGTGGAGAAAGCGGTCCCCCGCCCTCGTTAGCCTCGCCCGTGCCCTCGCCTTATCCGTCGGCGCCTCCCGAGCCTCAGTCCTTGACACCACCAGATGACGACATACAATCAAGTCAGGCTACATCTCAACAGCAGCAACAACAACAGCAACAACAACAACAGCAGCAGCAACAACAAACGCAACAGCAGGTACAACAGCAGCAGCAGCAGCAACAAGTTCAACAGCAGCAACCTCAGCAACAGCAGCAACAACAGACGCAACAGCAAGATCACTCACCGCAGCAACAACTGACCTCACACGCGGAAGTAGATCGTAACGACTGTTTCCCCGGCACCGGAGAACTGCAACAGTATCCGCAACATTATTTCAAGGAGGCTCGGCCGCATCCTTCACCATCTGTTCCGCCCCACATGCTCACCCCAGGCGGCTTTTCCGCGTTGCACTATCTCAAGCAACCCGGAGTGATGCTGACGTCTCTCGGCCAGGGTGACGGTGGACCTAGTCTGGATGCGCATCAGTACGCTAGCCCGGGGGCGCCGAACATGGCGACTGGGCTGCCTGACATTGTGCAACAGAGCGGCAAGTCGTCGAAGAGCGGCAACAGCGATCTACGTCTGTTCAAGTGTTTAACTTGCGGCAAAGATTTTAAGCAGAAATCGACTCTGCTGCAGCACGAGCGGATCCACACGGATAGTCGGCCGTACGGATGTCCGGAGTGTGGCAAGCGGTTCCGGCAACAATCTCATCTCACGCAACATCTACGCATACACGCTAACGAGAAGCCGTACGCTTGCGTGTACTGCGAGCGTACGTTCCGGCAGCGTGCCATCCTCAACCAGCATCTGCGCATCCACTCGGGTGAGAAGCCATACCAATGTCCGGAGTGCGGAAAACACTTCCGTCAGAAGGCGATCCTGAATCAGCACGTCCGCACACACCAAGGCGAGCATTTCTCTCTGCCTCCCAGACTTCCCCAAACGGTGTCCATTACAATCACACACTGATTAATCCAACCTCTGGTTCTCACTTGTTACTATCGCAACCACCGTCGTCACCGTTACCATCAATATCATTACTACTCATCGTCGTCAAAGTTACCACCGGTGGTACAATAACCCGCATCACTAACAACTCATCTCGATTCATCTCCACCTATCCTATATCAGTGGCGGATTTGCACCAGAAACCGAATACATCGATAAGATGTCGAGTTTTAAAACGTATCTGAATAATCTTTAAGTAATCGAAATAAATTCACCACTGGTTCACACACATCCCTCACCAACCTATTAAACCGCGTTGTTGGAAAAGAGAATAGTGAGGATTCATCAGATACAAGCATCGCTACTATCGGACTTGTCACTTAGACCAACTAAATAACAAGGTTCAGCTGAATGCGAGTGCGCTGATGAGTTGTGAAATAGATAAGACTGTTGATTCCTACCCTTAGATTCCCTATCTATATGATACAAATTATTACCCATCTAACTCGACTGTTTTCTAGTAACTTTAATTTCTCGCGTGTTTTTCTTCTATTAAAGTAAATCTATTACAAAGTGATGACTATGGCGTTTCTTCTTTTATACCTACTATCACTAACAAAATGAAAACCTCGTGATAAATTTGGATCATGATAGTTTCTTGATCAGCCAGAAGACGTGCAACTATTTGACAAAATGGAATGTCTTTTGGACGTTTTACTGCCGAAAGGTGTTTACTGAATTCGGACAAACGTTCCCAGGAACGTTTGACTCGCGATACAATTGACAAGTAGCTACATCTTGCTTCCGTTGTTGAACCGTAATCCGGGCTACTAACGTTCCTTTTATTCATCCGCGGTGGAATACAACTGATGAACGTAGATCGTTCTCTCGTTACAGACGTGAGCCCGCACCTTATCTTCAAGAACGGAATGACGCCCACCCTGTGGCCGCAAGATGTTCCCTTTCCACCCGAGGAGGGTAAGGAGGAGGTGGCATCGACGTTCGGCGACACGGACACGCAATCGGGCGCGTTCAGTCCGGCACCGGACGCCAATTCCATCCAATACCCCGCTTACTTCAAAGACCCGAAAGGCGGTAATCACGCGGTCTTCGGTGGAGGTAGTTCGGGCAGTTTCGGCGCTCTGCAGTACATCAAGCAGCAGAGTGGCACGAAGAGCTGTCTGCCCGACGTGATACAGCACGGCCGCTCGGCCGGTATGCCGTTGTACGTGCGCTGCCCGATTTGCCAGAAGGAGTTCAAGCAGAAGTCTACGTTATTGCAACATGGTTGCATACACATCGAATCGCGACCGTACCCGTGTCCGGAGTGCGGCAAGAGGTTCCGACAACAGTCCCACCTTACGCAGCACTTGCGCATCCACACAAACGAGAAGCCGTACGGTTGTGTGTATTGCGGTCGCAACTTCCGCCAGCGCACGATCCTCAATCAGCATCTGCGTATCCACACCGGCGAAAAACCGTACAAGTGCCAGCAGTGCGGCAAAGACTTCCGTCAGAAGGCGATCCTGGACCAGCACACGCGTACTCACCAGGGCGATCGGCCGTTCTGTTGCCCGATGCCTAACTGCAGACGGCGTTTCGCGACCGAGCCCGAGGTGAAAAAGCACATCGACAACCATATGAACCCGCACGCAGCGAAAGTGCGCCGAAATTCGAGCAGCGACACGAAGCCGCCCGGCACACCCGCGGGTCTGGGTCCAGTGCCAGTTCCGCGGGGCCTCACTCCCACAGTTGTTAAGCCAGAACTGTACTTCCCGCAGTGCTATGCGCCCGCGTTCAACCATCAGCCGCCGGTCTCCACCGCTCAATTTCCCGGCGCTCAGGCGAACGGCGTGTCCGTGAGCGGCGAATTCAAGCCGCCGACCGGCCTGCCGCCGCAGTGACTAACCGTCCATCCTGCCGCCTATTAGCAAGCAGGAATTCCCGCGCTAAGGTTTCAGCGCTGTTTCGGTCCCGCCGCCGCGTTGGAGAGCGCCGACGCAACGTCGAACGCCATCGCCGCTGCCGCTGCCGCAGCCGCCGCCGCTGCGTCTCGATGCGGGCAGCAGCAGCAGCAGCCGATTCAACAACACTACCCGTGACATTTATCATTATGCATTTACTAGTTTTTTCTTTTTAATTTTCAACCAATTTTTATAACTCGCTCGCTCTTCTTGTTCCATTTAATCAGAGCCTCGGAACGCGTCGCCAGTTAGTCCCGAGCTCGACGGTGAGAACGGCGGTCTTCTTGTGAAACGTCTAAGAAACATCGCAGATGTTCATCGTCTGCGATATTGCTTCGTTTCTATAAGTGATCGTTTTTAAAATATTTATCTAAAAGATAAAGAATTTTTATCTTTTCTCTTTTTTTTTTTTTTATTCTCTTCATAGTGCCACTTTCAGGACATGAAGATGCATGAATAAATATCTTTTTACTCAGTAATATATTCATTGTCCTAATTTGGATTATTACTGTCGTTACATTGCAACTAAACGTAGATGTCACTCAGTGATTTATATCTACCTGAGGTTTGCAACGCACACACACACATTATCTTCGCCATGGTGTACGTAATGCAATATTTCTTCGTGATATAGTGCAGTGCATCGGATTTTATTAATTTCCAAAAGTTTACAGAATTAATGATCTGTAATATTAAATACACGTAAATATATTCACCTATTGCGCGATTCGTTTCCCAGTCGTTAACTCTGTGCGGAAGAGAAGAGGGAAACGAAAAAGCTCGGAAAAGTTACCGCCGTCTACCGTCGAGTTTCTCACTAGCCAGACCAAGGTAAAGTAACCAACAAAGAGTCTTGTCTATTTCTCTATGCATATTCTATTTTTTTGTTTAATTGATCGATTATGATCTATCTTTTCTTTTCTTTGTGGACAAGCAAATGGCACACAAAATAGTCTGGGACTCGATCCGCGTAACGCAAGGCGAATTCGAAAAAAAATGTGACGAGAATTTTTCGCGCATTTGCTTTTTCGAATCCGCCCGATTTTTCTCTCGCGGGATGGTGTACGTGCCACTGAGGCGCCGCCACTCATATTCAAAATGACGCCATGTATCGCCAAACGGGTCGAAGATGTTCGATTTTGACCAGACTAAAACGATTGTGATACAATATTTAACTTGCCTATGTTTTAAAAATTTCGCGGGAGAGAGAAAGAGGATTGAGAGAGAGAAAGAAAAAGAGAGAATGAGAGAATGAGAGAATGACGCGTTTCTTCAAGAAAGCGCTCTTCACGACCACGAGAAGAAAAAAATTTATGTAAATATATAAATCTGTTCTCGTTCTTATACGTTCACGAAGAAGAAGAACAAAAAAGAAAATGAGAACGGAGAAAGGTGAAATTATGCGCGTGCGAATAATGTGTACGAATGAGACAAAAAAAAAATTAATACGACTAATCGGGAGGGTAAAAGAAAGGTGTAGGAAGAGAGAAAAAAGAGAAAGTGAAGATAAAACGAGCGGAAAGAGGACGAATATAGAGATACGCGAGAGATTATAGATTAGAATTTATAAAGACGAAACGTATCCTCCCACTGTGTTGAGCCATAGCTTTCGATATAGGAACGATGTAAAGAACGACAATGATGTATTGCGATAGCGCGAAGAAAAGGAAGGGGGATCGGTGCAACTCTTGTATACTATAGTAAGTAATATTTGAATGTATATTTATATATACGACAAGTTATATATATATATTAATTATATTATAACACTATATGACGATATTTTGAATCGGTTTTAAAAATCAGATTGGTGCTGATAAGAAAAAAACAGATTAGATAAGCGAGAGTACGAAAAGGAAAATAAGGAAAGGGGGGAACGTGGAAGAAGGCTGATACACCGAGAAGTTAGCGTTTAAACTAGCGTAGACGATAGCATAGCTCAAAGTAAAAGGAAAGACTTTGAAGGATCGCATTCGTACGTGATCCGCTTACATATATCTCGGAGAATTATCATCGTCACCTTTAAACGATAAAAACAAACAAGAAAAACGGAAAACACTTTGTGGCAATACTTAAATAAAAAGGCAAGGCAAAGCAAAAGAAAAACGGCGAGAAGAGATAGAGAGAGAAAAAGGGAGGAAAAAAAGATGATTTCAACGTATTAGAGAATAATCTTCGGAAATTTCTATATTAAGACGTGTGATCTCTCTAATTAGTGTATACTACGTAATGACTCTAAACTTAGACAACAAGGAAGCGTTAGTATAATTAACAATTACGTACGTATTTAAGTGTTCTACAGTTAGTCTTTTTGTCATTTTAGACACACAGAGATTTGAAGATGATAATTGTGCGGCCATATTCTCTGTGGCCTGTTTGTAGTGCCTCGGAATTGCTGCTGCTCACGGCAGTAATTTGACCGTATTTTATGAAGGTATATTATATTATATTGAGAAACCGCAATTATCGATATTCTCAAATGTATACAATATTGAGAGGAAAAAAAAAAGGAAAAAGGGGGAATCGCGTCGTGAGGCGTCACGTTAATAAACGACTCATTATTAAAAAAACAAATTCTTATTAGAGAAAAAGAAAAAAATCTTATATCGCGCGACAACGCAAAATGACGATATAATCGTGCTGGTTGTTCGCTTGTTGTTTTTGTTGTTCTTATTATTTTAATAACTTTCATTCATACCTGAAAACGCGCGAAGCTACGAGAGAAGTCGAATCGGCGAGATCTATCGAAACGCCGGTGTAATAACAAAATTTCTTCCGAGAGTGGCCGTTTGTGTAATATTCACAAGTATCACGTCTATCATTATAAACGTTAAACTTCATTTTCCGTTTATCTACATGTTCTTGGAATACTTTTCTCGTTCCCTTGGAGCAGAGAAAAAAAAGTGCAAGTAAGTTGTTTGTGAGACATTAACGCTCTGCTAGTTTGAAGCACTCACGAAACATCGATCTCTGTATACCTTCGTAATGGAAAAGACAAAAAAAACATTAAATATCTTACGTTAATAGAGACTTCATCCAAAATAACGTTTTTTCTTGACACGGTAAATACGTGCTCTAAACTCAGTGAATTCTTTTTTTTTTTTTTTTTTTTTTTTTTTTTTTGAATTTAGAAGAAAAACAGTATAATTCTAAAAAA
>NW_018020666.1:591048-624552 GCF_002006095.1 Pseudomyrmex gracilis | reverse complement strand
CTCACGAAACATCGATCTCTGTATACCTTCGTAATGGAAAAGACAAAAAAAACATTAAATATCTTACGTTAATAGAGACTTCATCCAAAATAACGAGATTTACAAAGACAAATATTCCGTTAGCGAAATATTTGAATTTTTTTTTTTTTTTTTTTTTTTTTTTTTTTATGCGAATTTAGAAGAAAAACAGTATAATTCTAAAAAACACAAAACTGTAAAAAGTGTAACTTGTGAGATTTATTTTAAAACGTCACGTTATGTCTAAAACTTATGAATAACTTGTAACTATTTTAAAAACATAGAACATTATCGTGCTTTAATATCGCTCAATTTGAAACATTGACATTAAGAACGTGTTGCAGTAAAACAGTGCAAGTTCTTTGAAACTTTGAAACTTTCATTTCAAGATTTTTCTCGCAATATATCTTTCATTTTATATATATAAAAAGAATCACAAAAAAAATAGAAATAGAAAAATTTTCAGACATTTTTTATTTAAATTTATCATATTTGTATAGAAATGTTTTTTTTTTGTGAACGATTTATCAATTGCATCAATCAACCAAAATAATGCTAATTCATTTTTACTACGAACATCTATTCACGTTTACATGTTTTACTCGTTATCAGAGATAGGATATTTTTATCGATCGAATAAATGACAATGTCCGGAATATGGACTCTCATCTATTTCATGAATAATATATTAGTGCTTTTTTATTATCATAAAGATGAATGAACACACACACATACACTACTTTAAAAAAACTGGTCTCAAATCTTATGCTATAATTATACCACTTTCTACTATTACACTTTTTTTTAGAATACTCATTGGAGATTTGCTAGAGAGAATTAGAAACTGATATTTATTTTATCAATATTTTCAATATATTATTTCACTCTCACGTGTGTAACATAACATGAAATGTTATGTTGAATAAAAATTTTTAGCCAAAATTATCTTCATTTGTTTGTAACACATTCGTCAAGCAACCGCGATATTTTTGTTCTCAAGTGCAACTAAATTGCACTAAAGTTTTTTGCTTCTAACCAATTTTAACTGATATTTAAAATCTATGTTTTGTGTTGCAAGCAACATCTGAAAAAACTTAAATATCTAATTTTTAATGTTAAATCACGAAGCGCGCAGTTCGTATGAAATGTATAATTTATAACGCATAAAAATTTAATTTTGAGCACAAAGGGTTGCTCGAGTTTTTGTAACTTTTACAAATTCGTAAGTGGAGTTGCGCTGTTGTTTCTGATCCGTTCAACTTGACGTTAAATTCAAAGATCTCACACAAGCACATAACTACGTTATTTTTTATCTTGAATTCGAGTTCGGATTTACATACGTGCTCAAGTTTTACTGTGTTTTAAGATAATCCGTAATAACGAAAGTAACCGGTTACGCAACGCATATATTTTATACGCCAAACTCGGAAAGAAAAAGTGAACAGGAGAAATACATACACGTATACGCGTTTTCCGATGTGAGTTCTTTGATTGTTTGAGTGCCAAGAAATACGATTATAATAATTAAACGCTTTTTCTGTTTTACGCCAGCAAAAAAACATCAATAAACAGAAATGGAACTTAATATGTGTTATATATGGTGTGTGTTTATAGTTATTTATTTTTTTCAAAAACGGAAAAAAGCATCTATTTACTCAAATGGCTGCGCAAGTTCTGACAGTTGCAATTGATAGTAACAAGTGCATCACCAGTGAGTGCATCGCCTCTTGCTGGCACTTTTTGTGTGCTTTTTTGCGATCTCCGGCACTCAAACGATTAATGGATTGAGACGTTAAATATCGAAGCGAATTAAGTTTGAATGCGATTAAAAATTGCATAAACTGAAAATCGTAAAGTAGGAAAACGAAGATAATAACTGTTGTAAACACTGTATAGATAAAACAGAGTTTTGTTATTATTATTATTATTATTATTATTATTATTAATTATTATTATATTATTATTATTACAACGATATATACTCGCGATATATAATTATATTAACATATATATGTATATTCTTTTTATTATTAATATTACACATTATTACTATTATTATTATATACATGTAATAATTATTATGTTATTATTAAGTTTCTAAGAGGGAGAAAAAGAGAGGAGAAAGAGAGGAGAGAGAAAGACAGAGAGAGAGAGAGAGAGAGAGAGAGAGAGAGAGAGAGAGAGAGAGAGAGAGAGAGAGAGAGAGAGAGAGACAACAAAATGGTGCATTTTGTATTTAGACTCATCAGTTTTAATCATCTCTGTTTTTTCATTTACGCTCTATCCCGTAAATTGTGTAAACTTCTCTTGCTCTGTTTTTGTTTTTTATATCCGACATTGTAGAAGTCTTTTTTTATAGGCTATATTATTGATAGCCAACTATTAATTCTTGTGCTTTTATTATATTTTAATCTCGCAGTCACAAAATTCGTCGAGTGTGATATAAATAATACGTATAGTAGAATGTCGTGAACAAAGAAAAAGAAGCGATTTTGTCGGAGTGGTGTTTTTAATATCTTTTTAATATATATTATATATATATATATACACACACACACATACATATATATATAAATATTTTATATACATATATTATAAGATGTACTTTACAAAGAAGATCCAGAAAATTGTTTTCTGGCCGAGAATGACAGGGACGTTACAGTTTACTTTAAAATTTTTCTATATGTGCGATTACGCAAATTGTTGTAAGCAGGGGTGGGACACATTTATCAGAGAATACTTAATCTTCTCTACTGCTAGGAGGAATGATTTTTCTACAGGATGTCTCGTCTCTCAGTACGAATAAACATAACAATGTTAAAATAATCAATATTCTTTGAAACACATTATTTTAATGTTATGTTAAAAAAGTATTTACATTCTAATTTAGAGTTCCAATTTTTCTAAACGTATCAATTTCTAGAGTTGTGAAGAGGTTAATCTTTAGAAAATCAGCGAATATATCGAATTTCGAAAAATATACCATTCCACCCCTGTCTGTGGTTCGGACGATGGACAACGACGTCAAAAAGATGCATAGTGCCATTTTGATCGGCGAGAAGAAAAGAAAAAAAAAGAAGAAAGAGGAAGAGAGAAAGAGAGAGAGAAGTGTACATATTAAATAGAATCAACGATATACTGTGATAACGATTCCTAACGATGAAAAACATCCGCTTAATTTTACATATACGATCCTATATAAGAAGTAAATCAGCTCCATATTGTTCGCAAATATCGCCGAAAGTTGAACAAACGTAAACGTTCGAATGTTAAGCCATAATGTGAATGATGTGGAGCTGGATTTACGCATCAGTCAACTTTCTGGAGGTGAATAATTGCAATTATTTCGCGCTCCCTCTCTTTCTCTCTCTCTCTCTCTCTCTCTTTCTCGTCTAAATCCTCTCCGCGAGTCAAAGACGGAAGAGAATTGTGGTGCAGCTCGTCGATTGATATATGATGATGGTTTTTTTTTTAATAATAACAACTCTCTTTATGTAGATTATATATCAGTTTCGACACCAGTGTTTACGTGTTTCATTCATCACTAGTTGTTTCGTGAGCAATGAGAATGTCATAAAATTTATTTCGTTTTTATTTCGTATTTTGATTTTTGTGTATTTTGATTTTATCGTATATTTTATTTTTTCCCTTTTGATTCAAAGTTGAATTATGTTGCTTGATAATGTAGTATTTTTTATACATATATTGTATACATATTTAATTTATATATTGTATATGTATATATATATATATACGTATATGTATATCAAATGTGTCATATATCACATATACATGATTTTATTTGATACGTATATACAAATGTATATGTATATGTGTGTGTGTACATATATTATAAAACATTCATTTTTTGTTGGAACTACATATCTCTCAGCACCTATTTTTATACAAACCTATTTTTCAAGTAGTAAAAACCGATAACGGTACATGCAAATCCACTAGACTCGAAAGGGTTAACAAAATATATATATATATATATATATATATATATATGTACATAACAGAATCTTTCAAAAATCTATGAATAATAAAATAAATTTAAAACGTCAGCTTGTGATGAATGTGTCGCGGTGAACAAGCGATGGTATTCTCGTATACGTAAATGATAAAACAATTAATTTTGTTTCTCTTTTTTTGTTTTCTCTTTTTTTTTATAGTCGAGTACGTGCTTTCAAAGATGAAGTAGGAAGTGGCAACGCGCGCACTTAGTGTCAGGCTGCGTCACCCTCGTCGTTTACCGAATGCTCAACATAGATTAGGTTTAAGCTTTATATATTATCTAACACAGACACACACACAGACTATATATATATATATATATATATATATATATATATATATATATATATATATAATAATCATTTAAGAAATTAAATTATTTTCTTTTCTACTCTCGTAAGACTTAGGGCACGTGTCTTTTTTACAGGCCGTACCCCGCCGACAGGGTGACGCATCCTATGTTCCTTNATATATATATATATATATATATATATATATATATATATACATATATACATATTATATGTGTATGCATGTAAATTATTTTCTTTTCTACTCTCGTAAGACTTAGGGCACGTGTCTTTTTTACAGGCCGTACCCCGCCGACAGGGTGACGCATCCTATGTTCCTTACGTAGTTATTCGTACTGAGTTTGTTTTTAGACTCTGTACATAAGAAAAAAATAGATTAGAAGACAATTCAACATAAAGCAATTTCTTATTTTGTATAAACAAAAATTGTTTTGCTTTTTTTCTTAGTGTAATCTCTCATAAGAAGCGAAAAATGTTGCAATTGAACAATTACATCTATAAATTTTTAGACAAAATATCTATTTTGGTTATGACAAAATTTTAATTGTTTAAAATTGGAACTAAAAAAATATGAAACCAATTTCTTGTATGAAATGTAAAAAATAGCTAAACGCTAATTATACATATCATGCATTGTAGATATAAGTGTAGTAAATAAAATAGTTTGTTAGGAGTGTTGCAAATTATTTTACTTTTTATGAGTTTACGCTACAGAAGATTTGTTTTATCGCTAAGCATCTTGGAGACTTAAACATAGACGTTTTCTATTCTCTCCCATCCATTATTAACCTTTTGCGGGAGACATGGGTCTCCCAGACCCACTCAAAAAGTGCGTATTGGCGTTTCCAGTATAAAAATTAGTTTTTCTTTAACTCTTATATCTTCAAAACTACTACAGATTTTTTCCATTTGTTTGTTTTGATCGTAGAATCGTCCAAGCTTTCGTTTAAAAACAGACAAAATTTAAAAAATATTGATTTTTCCCGGAGATATTCGATTGTAAAGTCTCGTGGATCTCACAGGCTCAGTCTGTCTAACTCGTAGGTCATTTTTGAGGTCTGTCCGCAAAAGGTTAAAACAGATTATTTGATCAAAAGTCTGCTGAATCATTTATTTTTAACTAATCACTTATTTTATCACTAATTCATCTTAAATAAAAGTTTTGTACTATAATAAATTTTTATTTTATTTCTTATACTAAATGTACATATATGTAAATGTAAATGTACATATATGTTTATTTGGTATATTTCTCGCACTACACTCAGTTATATGTTATATATTCTTAAGATTTTATTTACTACACAAAAAAAGTCAAATTATCAAATTGAAATACGGGAGAGAACAGAAAATAAACAATTTCTAAAGTAATCTTTAACGCGGAAGTTCAGCAAAAAAAAGTTTTGTAGAGTGAATTTTTTCTAACGATTCTTTTCAGCCAGCTAGTTCTTTTTTTACAGCGGAGAGAAAGACGAGTCTCCGAGTACGTTAATTTATATGAACAAAAACATAACGCACGCGAGAAAAAGAATTCAACGGATGTTTACTTGCATTTTCCCGTCACACGAGATCTCGCTTTCAAAATTTAGCTTTAACGAAAAAAAAAAAGAAAAAAAACAAAAAGGAGAAAATTCCTCGTATGCAAACGCAGGTGCAATACATTTCACGTATGCGCATAAATGCAGAGTTAGTCTTGTACTGTGATGCGTTGAAAACGTTGCGAGGGAAGCACGCGAATTCACAAGTATCGTTAAATGATGCTGTTTAGCGCGTGTAATGTTACACGCACATTATACGCAAGCCAATTACGAACCGTGAAATGTTATATATTACATTACGCGTTCACGCGCACAGTCCGTTATTGCCGGAAATTCACCTTATGTTTCGTAATACGCGTTCAATTTTCTCGCAGAACCATGTAAATATGAAAGAATCGATAACAAAATATTTATATAATTTTCTCAAAACTAAAAAATTCTTTGTTTTTTCGGTCTTTGTTTATTTTTACAATGTACAATTCGAGAAAACGGGAGTTGTGACGGATCAGAAAAATCGAAAAAAATTGTGCTGGAACGACATTTTCAACGTACACACATACACATATATATATATATATGTATACATATGACTCGTGTTATACATATGACTTGTCTTATTTATATTAATAGATTTGTATATATATATATGTATACATAACGCATGTTATATAAATATATACATATATACATAAATATATATATAAAAAAAACTCATACGATCGTAACAGAGACAGAGATCATGCGGCACTATGCGAACTACCGATGATGCATGTACTATTATTTAGAAATATATACACATAATACACGCGAGCAGCGAAATACCGCGCCAAGATCGACGTTATTTTGTTTTCCATAGTTTCGCATGCAAATTTATTCGCGGCGTAACTTAACTAATTATAACGCCGGTGATGAATACCTCTTGATTCACGTTTAACGATGCGATATATACAATTGTTGCAAATAATATGCTTTTTTAGAGCATAACTCCATAAAGATGGTGATATTTTTCTTGCCAGAAAATATCAGCCAGTAGAAAACACGAATAATGTGCTGCGAAGCTGGTTTTTTCTTGTACGCAAAATATATTTTATAATGTCGAGTGTTTCCTGTTTGATTTGTTTTCGTTGCTCCTCTCTTTTAATATATATATATATATATAATATATATATATATATATATATGTATCTTTAAGTTAGATAGTTTAAATTTTCGCACTTGATCTGTGTTATTGAAATACTCAAAAGTCAAAAGTCTTATTGTTTATAGTAATATTGCGAAAAATTGTTGTACGTACAAGTAAACGCGCGCGCCCGCGCGTTCTAATTACGATATATAATTTTAGATTTATTTTTTGTAACAGCCGATTTAACTTACATGGCTATTTTGTAAGACTCTGATATACGCAAATTAAAACTAAAATACGATAAATAATAAGTAGAAAAATTAATTAGCAACAGTATATAAGTTAATTAAAAATTATTAAAATTACAATATATATATATATATATATATATATATGTAGGTATGTTTTTTTTTTAACATATGTTTCACAACGATACACACATTGAGTATATTTCTGCTTGAAAAAGTTAACTCGGCTGGATCTAGGCGCAAAGTTTTCGCTGCACGAAAATGCAAATAGATGCAACGTTATGACGGAACCAGGTTCCTAATAGTAATTTAGGTAGTGGGAAGAGTGAAAAGAAATCAGTTCGTCTCATTTATTTTGTGACTGACGAGTGTCTTTCGGCGGCGCGGGTCCGTTTCTGCTTCGAACCGGCAGTGTTCCCAAAGATATATCACGCCCCCCCCCCCCCCNCCCCCCGTGTATGTATACCGTGTATATCCATTGTTTTTTTTTCTTCCTTCCTCACTTTTCTCGCTTTCCTTCCGTTTCTCTTCGCCTCTTTATTTCTCCGACATATCTTCCAGAGGCTTTTCTGTGCCGTTTTTTTTCCATCGTGTACATCCCCTCTCTCCCGCCACCCCTCTCATCTCCGTTTGCGCGATTCAACTTCGTATATTATAACATGTAAAGTACACGAGACTCTATATACATGTATATTTTAATCAAGTGTGAGTATTAGTCATGAAACGGTCCTGCGTCTGTGCTCCGAACGTGTTCTGTTTTTCATTTTCACTTTTTTATACAAATAAAATTTACAAATAAAACAAGACAGTCGCACGTCTTCAAACGCAATCTTTTATTATTTTCCGTTATGTTCTGCTCCTCATACTGTTTGCCGAGATGTATCAGTCTGTTCTCGTAAATGTGTGTTTTCGTAAATAATTATATTATTTTTAATGCAATTAATTTCAAAACATTTCTTTAAAATGTCGTTATGAGTGTAATTAAATTCGTTATTTTTTCAAACGCGTTATAAACGATGTTTTAACTGTGAATAGAAAAACAAAAAAAGAAGCGAGTGGTGTAGCTTAATTTCACATTTGCACAAATAAAACTTTTAGATTTTTATCGGTGTGCTTTCGTATCAATTCAAAAATAGCGCAACAAAAAGCAAGCAATTGTCTCGGTAAACAGCGATATTAATTGTAATTATGATTTTTTGTGTTTTTCAGCTAGTGGTTTACGTTATCTCTTTGTTAGCCTGTTGTTTTTGAAAATTTCCAGCTTATTTACATTTTTTTATATAATTTTTTTTTTCTATTGCTTTCAACACGGATTGCATTAATTTCATGGATACTTACGCATTGCATATTTTACGTCAGTTTATAAGCCTGAAAGTGTACAATGCTCAAAACTGAGTGTAAGATAATGTTCTTGAAAATATCGCCGATTGTGTGCGTATGTGTGTGTGTGTGTGTATTAACAAAATTAGCTATAATTTACAGAAGTTTGTTTTATATAAAGACACTGTGATTAGAAATATTTAGGATTCTATTCTAATACTACTCTTCCATATTAAGAATCTTAAATATCAATTTATATAATCAGATAAAATTTTTAAATTATTCAAATCTCGAATATTTAAATATCTCGTATGTAAATTATACACCTAGGTATTATCGATAACATTCAAATTCTGTCCGAAGCTTTACCTTACGTCGTAGCGAAGCATGAACATTTTGATTATAAATAAGATCGGCTTGATCGGTTCTCTATATATGACGCACAGGGAATAAATTTCATGCGCGGTCGTAAATTTACGAAACCGCGCAACAGACCGTCGAAAACCACCTTTTGCAACCAGTTTCGCGCGCATACATCAGATCACGGCTACATCATCAGAAAGCGCTTGTCTGTGTAGCAACCTTGATTTGGATTATTTAGTACGGATTTTACAAAATACGCTTACAACATGCATTTCTGCACCTGCACGTGTGTTTGCCCTTATCCGCTAAACCCTATCAGATCGTTCTATAAAAATTGTGTGTTAAAATCTTATCTATGTTAAACCATACTCTCGTTTAAATGAGTAGATATATAATTTCTCTTTTATCTCGTTTTTTTTCGCATTTTATTTATTTTATCTTCGGAAATGAACAAACATTTTTACGTATAACTCGAATATAATATTTAAACTCGAATCGCGAAAACGTAAATTTATGAATTTTTTTACAAACTAATTTTATTGCGCGGTTATTCTTTAGATTTTAAAATAGGCAATATATCGAAAAAAGAAAATAACACAGCGCTGTATAATAATTTTTAAAAAATCGGTGCAAAAAATTAACGTTGTTACCTTCCTCGCTAGTTAATCTTCGATGTGACCTTTCTTTGTGGTACGCGGGCAGCGAAAACGGAGAGTTTAAGTAATTACTCGAAGGGAAACGCGGATGATCATCTGAAGCGTACTTCAATCTGGAGAACTGTTAAGCTATAATACGTTCGATCGATGCAAAAGTGAGCAGCCTATAAACGCACGAGGGAGAAAGAAGCGGCGGACAAAATGAGAGAGGAAAAGAGAAAGAAAAATACAAAGAAGTCCGTGCATTGTGTTGGAGAAATTCCGTTGTCTACGTAGAAAATGGTCCCCACCCTCAACTGCACTTGACTTTCTTTTGAAGCTTCATGACCGCGGCCATCAGCGCAAGAAAGAGTAGGTTTTTTTTCTCATAAAGTAAAGATGAGATATAGCTTTTTTACGAGTTTTGGAATGGACCGAAGCGAGACAAGTGATTTTGCGAATAGACTGATTATTTCGTGGATTCTGACATTTGTAAAAAAAAAAAAAAAACCGAAATATTCCATCTTTTCTGTTCGCGATTATATTTTGTGTCAGGATTATAATTTGATTATTTATCTTCTATAATTTCTCTAAGAAACGCGAAAACAGATCTCGGATACCTCATTTTGGCAGAAAGAATCGAGAGAGGAACCGTGACAAAGGAGCCGTTTATAATTCACATTTACATATATTTTGACTAATCAGAGAAAGTTAATGCAAGTTATTACCAAAAATGAGAAATGAGTTTATGCGGTTCACCGATCGACGTGTACCATCTTAACCAGTCGCGTACACGCCAAATCCGGTTAGACCGGTTCGGCGAGACGTTAGATTTTCGCGTGATCGCACTTTCGGTTTCTGAATATTGTGTCCTTGAATGGAGACCCGCATCTCTTGCGTTACTCTCGCGCAGTGGTTGCGGATCGTGTGATGCAAGAGCGGGTGCATGGAAAAAAATTACAAAACACTTCGATATAATTTTTTTTATTACCATGCGCGTATCGTCGGTTATTTTATTTATTTATTTTTTTTTTTTTTGGTCCAATCAATTTATTCAATACAAATCTCTCCTGCAACTGAGAGGATAATAAAATCGGCATTGAGTTTTTTCTGTTTGGGATACTTATCTTCTTTTGTGCGCGTGCGCATCAGCTTGCACTAATTGACATATCGGATAAAATTACGCGTAAAACGAAAATATACGTTTGTATAATTCAATACAAAACAGAAAATAGTTAAAAATACATAAAATCTTCTGAGGCTCTAGAAGAGAACGATCGTGTTACATTTATATACGGCTCGCAACAAATTGGCAATTATTGCATAGCGAAATGCCGACCAGAAGCAAGTTTGTCCGGAGTCGTTGCGGCTTATTACATACGCGCCGCGAAATGCAGGCGAGCGCGCGCGCGAGCTGAAGGACAAGAAGCAGCCGGGTATCGGAATGGTATGAAGAATGATGGATCATCATGCACACGCCCGAAAACCCGTCGGGACTCTCGACGATCGAGATGAAGAATGTTGACTGGGAGGAAAGAACGAAGAATCTCTCATCCACTACGTCGTGATAGGCGGCGAAGTGTGTGTGTTCACGACGTATCAATACAAAAAAAAAAAAAAAAAAATCCCGGTCACATAAAATTACATAAAATGTAAAACACTGCTTCCTTTTAAGAATGAACTGCCCGGTGTAACTTTAAACTCGATAAATAATTGAGAAATTCTTCAATTATCACGCGGAATCCCACTTATTTCTTAATATCTTTATCAATAATTGGATTCGAATCTCCGCGACGATATTATTTCCATCGTACGAAAAACGCTCGTAAAGAACGACATACACGTAATATACAAAATTCTCGCATATACTTGAACCGAACTTGATAATCGTCACTGTCGTCGCGCAAAAACACAGATGGGATCGAATGTGAGAGAGAAAGAGACAGAAAGAAAGATAAAGGAGAAAAGAGAGAAAGAGAAAGAGACAACGAAGAAGGCCGACGAAAGATGTGAGAAAGAGAGACGGAGAATTACGCGCTCGCTGCATGGTCCACGCAAAGTGAAAGTGAGACGGGAAGCGAAATCACGAGAGGTAAAGAGAAGAGGTCGCCGCGCCAGACGAGAGGAGTTCAGGGGAAGAGGAGAGGGAGAGACGTCGCGAAGGAGAGACGAGATCCTTCTCCTCCTCCCCCTCATCCCTGGAGAGAAGGGTCTTCCCGGCCGCTCATAATCCGATGCACGAACAGTGGGAGAAACGCCCTTGACTCGGACTCGGTGGTTGGCGGTAGAGTGGGACCACGATGCGGCCTTGAGCTGGCCCCTGTCTCGTCCCCCATGATCAGCGTTTCTCAAACTCTCCTTATCTTCGTGTTGTGGACCGACTTGAAAACAGGATCAGCGCGACGCGGAGCTGCATACTTAATTTCAATTAAACACAAAAGACGTTAAATCTAAGACGAGAAAACCGAGAATACGGAAACAACATCGAACACTTCGATTTAAACCCTTAAAAGCGGATAGAGAAATATATCGATAAAACGTGTATTTTGAAAACTATATGCTATAAAGACTATATGCTATTTAAAGAGAAAGATAAATAATTCTGACGCGAGATAATTCTAACAACTGGGTCAGCAAGTCTTATTTCTTTTTTATGAATGGGGACAAGAAAAATCCGCAAGACGAAAAAATATCTCGGGACATTTAACGCGTTTAATCTTTGTTTAACTCAGAAGAGAGCTCAGAAAATCGACAACGCGCAGATAGAAGAACGCGGAGAGGTAATGCGGAATGCATCCAAATTGAACCGACATAAAACTCTCGCCCGTTCTCTTGTATCTTACGTCATTGTTTTCGCGACGTTCCTACATTTCTCGAGGCCACTGCATCGTTCCTCTCGATGCGCGCGTCACGAAGCGAGGTGATCTGGAGGACGTACAGGTGGATGCGAGCGGCATTTACGTAGGTCAAGTTTGTGATCGCACACTGCTGCAAAAGCGCAGCCGAGAAAATTATCCTTTATTGTCGCAGATGATAGGCGCGGAATAAAAAAAAACAAAAAAAAAACAAAAAAAATCTCTCGAAATATAAAAATTATATATCTCTCCAATTTCGAAGTACAACATAACGCGTTCAAATGTCTCTTTTCTCAAGTTTTAATAATTTTAAATTATACGCAGATGTTATACAGATGAAAACATTTTGCTTATTTAATAGAAAACTTGGAAGAAACTAATAATCAATTAACGGAACCTGTTCACACACCTGTTCGTATTAAGCATCCGTTTTAAACGGATACCAGTCGAACCGGACCACACGTTTGCCCGTAACGAGAGATGAGTGAGCAGCGGGTGCTCGGTATAATATCCCGAATAATATACATATGTATATATGTATTTTATATATAATATATGTATTTATAACACATGTAGTATATATGATTCACGTATACGTGATGTTCGGAACGCAAATGCAACGAGCGCGTTTGGTGAACAAGCTAGTGCTGAAGATGGCATTGCTCGGGCCGAAAACCTAATCGACGGATCGCCAGTCACGCGGGCATCTTTCGAAACGAGCCAGCGGGCAAAAGCGGGGTTCAAGGTTCATGAACTTGACACGACGACCGTCGCGACGGCTCTTACAAGCGTGGCGCGGCCACGACGAGAAAGAACCCTTCTTACGACTTCTTGGTTCCTTTTCTTTCTCTGGACTTCTTTCTCCTCGTCACCTTTCAAAGAACAATTAACAAAATCTCGAAATGATATTTCGATCGTAATGCTACGAGCACGTAATGCTGAGAATTTGGTTTTTAGCCAAATATTCGAAAATTATGTAACTTGTGCATATTTTTTATTTTATTTTATTTTTCAGACGATTACTATTTAGTCACGCAAAAACTTTCTCACTCAACGACCAAGAATAGTTTTTTTCTCATTGTCTCGTCTCTCTCGTCCCTTCGGGGCAACTCGCACGCTAGATCCACTACTGAATCGGAATGTAAAGAGCTTCTGCGCGCGTCGTGCGCGCGTTCTTGCTATACCGTTTCGTCTCGCGCGATCCGTATATACCTCATTGGTGCACCGGTCTACCCCTTTATATTTCATTTTGCTCCGCAAAATATTTGGCTGACAGTTACTCCTTTGAACGAAATAAAAGAACCACCACCGTTCCTTCTTCTCTTTTTGCTTTCTTTATTTTTATTTTTTTTTTTTTCTTTCTCTTTGTCTCCCAAGAAAGAATCGCGCACGCGACTCCGAGGATGTTCCTTTTGCCATTTGGCCTACTACTCCACTCCGCTCTTCCCTTCGCTCCATTTGAGCTCACGGACGGAACTACCGAGGCTTTTCTTTTTACGCGAGCCACTTCCTACTCTCCGACGAACTTTGTTTTTCTTTCTTGTCCCTCTCTCTTACTCGCTCTTCTTCGCCCGCTATCTTCTCGGGCGGTTCTTCCGCGCTTTCTTCTTTTCTTTTTCCATTTTCTTATTTCTCCACTTCAGAATCCAGTCACGGGGGATTATGCAACACATAACGGAGAAATCTAAGCAAACGCATCAAAATTCGTCGAAATCGCGGCTTTGGTTTTGTATCTTCGCGCATTGCTCACACGTGCTTCTTTCGGTATCCCGTGTACGTACGCAATCTCCACTTCCAAATCATTAAAAACGGAAAATGACTGCTAAATTCAATGGCAGTAAGCTCGTGTTGCTCCAATTTGCCTTTTTCCGATAATTATTTTTGCACTTTTAAACCGTAAAAATTTTAATAAGTTTTTTCTTTTTGTAACACGCTTTTGTATATGTGCAATTTATTACACGTTAGTTATTTATTCGCAATAGACATTGTGACATCTGTTTTTTCACTTCATCTTCTACTCTTTACAAACAAACAAACAAAAAGGATATTGTATACCACCAACTTTGCGGTTGTTTGATAAAAGCAGCTTTTTTATATCGGCGGAATACTATATGCGCCGCGCGACAGTAAAAGTGTGTGTGTGTGTATGTGTGTGTGCGCGTTTTCACCATTTAGTTGTTATTATGAACCGCCGGGTCGAACTAAAGGACTGCAAAAGGACTCCCGCCGCCGGCTACGTTTGCATATTAGTTCGCTAGATTCGCTGTAGTTCGCTGTCGTCTCACCTAATTCCGGGGACAGGATGAATAAACTAACAGCAACAGGTTAATCGCTCACGCCGGCAAAACGCGCCGCAAAAGTTAATCGTTTTATTACTCTCCGTTATGCGCGTTTATCGTATCAAAGTTGCACGATGCAACGCGAGAATTCACGCATCGCGTCGTTGCGCATTATAATACCGTCGGTGACGCGTCAGTATTTTAAGAGAATCTATCTTCAACCAGTTCTCGTCAATTTCACGCTTCGAAGTTGTTGTTGTTACCGAGTTGTTTTATTCATAATTTCTTTTAAAACGCTTTCCTATTGTTCGCACTGTCGTTACAAATTTATCGCACACGGAAAAAAAAATAGTTTCTACCACAGCTAATTACGGTTTGCTGAAATGAATTTGCTGCTGTAACTATAAAATTTTCTATTACATAGAAACAGTTTGCTGATATTCCTAAATATGTCGACATAATAGCAAAATATGTATGTCTTGTAGCACTAAGAGCTTAGGTGTCCATAATACTACCAAAATTCAGGAACCAAACCTAATTGTTAGCTGTCAGAGCTAACTTTTTTTTCCGTGCAATATCTATGAGAATTGATAAAAAAAAAAAAACAAAATAATTCAGTTTTCGAGATGTCATATTCTCATCACAATTTCTCACCTTTCGAGAGTGAGCGACTATATAGACCGTATATAACGCGCGATTCATGTGAAAAGAGAAGAAAATTTGTCGAGTCGATAACACACGCGACATACAAATGTCAAGTAGTTAAAATTTGTAATATCCCGTCTTTTCTCTTTTGTTGTTTTACTTGTGTAATAGCTACGCCAATGAAATGCTCGCCGACCTTCGAATCGGAGTTTGACCATTTTTATATAGCATAGCCAGTCGCGCGAGAGCGGAGGGATTCCTCCTCTCGAGGAGTGGAAATAAACCTGAGAAGAGGCGTGCAGACCCTCCGTGGAAGGGTGACGAGCAAAAGGGTGGGAGGGAACACAGAGCGGCAAAGTAGTTGCAGTGAAATGTGGTAGAAAAAAGTAAACGTATATATACACACACATGTGTGCTATCTACAGAGTGATTCATAAATCCGCTTGCATAGACAGTGTTTTTGATAAGCTGTTCGTAAAACAAACCCTTCCGTAAAACAAACATACAGATCTATTGAACAAGCGAATGTCGCTCTTAAAGAACATCTCGAGACTAAGAAGAACCGCATTTGCGTTTTGATAAAAAAGAAAAAAAATAACATTCGCGAGTGGGAACCAATAAATATAAAACAACGTCGGTAGACCGACGTTACAACAAAAACGTATTCCCAAAACATACGTTTTACATTAAAACGAACAACGTACTCAATTTTAACGATTTTAGATATAAATCTGTGTTTATTTTTAGTTGCAAGAGAGAATTTGTTTTATTATTCAAAAACATGCAATCTCTGCAAAATATATAAATATCAGCGAAAAATAATTTTTTCTAACGTCATAACGAAGGTATACGGATGTCAGTTTCTAAGAGTGCATTTAATATGTATATGTTTAATATATGTACACGCACTTACGCACACACACACACATTCATATATCTACGTGTATACGCATTTATGTATGCACACATATACACACACATACACACACAGCACAATAACCTTCACGAAATTCGGTTCCGCGAGAAGGGGGAAGAAGCTTTCACCTTTGTGTACACTGACCGGCATTGAATCGTTTTGAGAGAAGAGAAAAAGTTAGTTCCCCCTTCACGCGCTGTTTCTCTTTCAATCGTTGTCCACCGCTGTTGATCGGTCGTTGGGCGGCTGGCATGAAAACGCGCGGCGCATGGAAGGGAAACTTTCTTCCTCTCACGCGGAACAATTCACAATGCCAGTCGGTGTACTCTCGTTTTCTTTCAGCCACTAGCAGCCAGCTGATCAAATCGGTTCGCCCGCTTCATCCACAACGCGCCTTGTTTATCTCGCGGAAACTGAATATGTATACGCGCGAGGGGTTACCGTACTTAGCATATATTCCTATGTCACAATCTTCGATTTATTATCAACATTTTTAAGATCCGATCACGATGATATTACAGCGCGTCTTTGGCACTACGAAATTAGTTACTTCTCGATATTTGTACGGAAATAAGAATAGCACGAAGTTACACATTGATTTTTTGATATTTTAGTGCACATTTCGCGCTTCTAGATATGCATTGTGACTGTTGGTTATTCGAGATTGATTCAATTGTTAGATTTGTAAAGTCGTTCTTTTTTAAAAATATTCTCTTCTCTTCTGTGAATAGACACCCTTTAAATGACAGATTTTTCTCTAGTGTATAGGAAGACATTTTATGTAAGAATAAACAAAATATATGTGAATTAAAAATGTAGATCACGTGATCGATCTCGATGCACTCGTGCACTTTTTTTCGTATCATATATTTTTTATTCAGAATTGTTTTTAATATTTTATGTTAGAGTAAACAAAATTTATGTGAATTACATCAAGTGACCGATCTCGATGCACTCGTGCTCTTTTTTTCGTATATTTGTTTATTCAAATTGTTTTAAACATTTTATTCTCCCGTAAAAGACAGAATAATAGTATTCAATACAAAATCGAAATATACGTATGTGTGTGCTGTTGAGGTCTGCTTACGCTTGCTATAATGCACACAGAGATGAAAACAAAAAAAATACATAAATAAAAACGATTTTTCCCACGATCTTTTTACACTGAGAATTTTTGGTATATTTTTTTGTTTTATTTATGAGTCACACAAATCGCAATCTGCGCGATTGACGAACGTTCGCTCGGTATACGCAAAGAGAAAAAGACGATATATATATATATATATAAATAATTTTTTAACAACACAAAAATATATACTAAACGATAGAAAAATTAAAAATGTGATCGATCGGTTATACGTAGCGATGTGCCATGGATCTTAAAGCACGTAAGTTATACGACTCGAAGTTATATTATAAAAAAATATGTAATAAATTCGGACGAGCGATAAATTAAATGAACAAAAAGAAATGAAATCTTATCACGTCCAACTTTTGCACAGGGCTCGCGCTTCGCGTGAGCCGATGTGTCACGGCAATCAAATTTCTAGATATACGTATACATTCAAAAGTTTAACGACGCCAAGCGAAAATCAAATAGAAAGGGTCATAGTAACTTTCTTTATGTTTAAAAACAAAATATCGCTACATTATATTACACGCACACACATCACACAAAAGCCATACACACACATTAATATAATAATAGATTTACCGTACAGATGCTCTCTGAAAAAAAACCATTGCAAGCATCTTCCACGCTCTACCAAAGAATACGTAATTCAGTGTGACTTACAGAGAAAAAAATATATATGATATAAAATAATTATATTACTCTAACAATACAAATATATTTAATAATTTAATGATGTAATAAACAGTAATTATATATATTTACATTTTAATGACTGTTTTTAAGTCGTTCCGACGTATTGATGAAACAATGCAAAGAAGTGACAATCCCAAGAGATGGTTTTTGAACAAGCCGAAAACGATTTTTGTCAACATCACGTAACGGCGTGTCACTTTTTTACTTTTGCGTATAATACTACCTTTACACACATTCATTAAACTTTCAAAAATTCTAGTACTCGTAATTTGACCGTTTTGTGGTAAAAATCCGGGATATTTTCGAATATAATAATTCCGTTCGAATATAATAGTTCCGTTATAATAATTTAATAAATAAATATTTTGAATTTTGTACAACGATTAGCTAGGCTTATATCCTCAATTTTCCGAGCGAAAATAATTCCAACTAACGAAATATCTGTGTTTAAAAATAATATTGCAAAAAGAGTAATTATTTATATTTTATCTAACGCGCAGAAATTATTTATGCGCATTTACGTAATTGTGTTTATTTTCTCCTTTTTTAAAATGTTTAATATTACAAGAAAAAACTGTAACTTGTACAAAAATAACCGATCTCTCTATTCCAAGTGTTTACTAGTTGTCCCTACTTTGTATGTGAGTTACTGGCACTTGTGTGAAGAAAAAATGTCAAAGAAAAAATCGAGTAACCTCTTTATATTACTTATTGTCACTTGAGCTCCGGTTAGTTCACTATTTCCGAAAACTGAAATCTTAAATCGATCTTCAGCGATGATCTTAAATCGATCTTAGGATTGCTCGACTTTTCGACATTATAGCGCCAATGGGTTTTCATCTTTTTCAAACAAGACACGGTTTCCCTCGTAAGATTGCACACGCGTTACACAAATTGTATCACGTGTCACTTAATCAAAGTGTTACATATATATATATGTTATATTACTAGTAAGCAATGCGGGACGGATGCGCTTGTATTACACATCGACTGATTAGTATTTCATTCGACTGTCCAATTCTCAAGCAAGAGCGTAAGCGAGAACCTTTCCAGCTTTACGTTGGATTTACATTAGATCACGTTTTCCGTATCTCTTGTGACTGTGTGTTGAAAGAAACAGAGTAGCGCATTAAGTGCACACAAAAAAAAAAAAAAAAAAAGAACAACTGTTTATACTATATATACATATATATATGTATGTACGTATGTATGTATATATATTTATATATACACACGCACGCGCTGTGAGACGATCGGATATTGGGACGCACGAATATTAGTGTATTGCAATTGAAAGAATTTACATACGGCACTGTGTATCATTTCTGTTTTATCAGAAATGTGCCGAACCAAAAAAAAAAAAAAAAAAAAAAAAAAAAAAGAGAGAAAACAAAGAAAAAAAACAAACAAAAACGGAGTGGAAAAATTGCTCTCGTCCGCGCGGCAAATATTTTGTGATTTTATTAAAAAATTATTATATATAATCAATCACATCGAGACTATGTACGTGTGTCGCAATATTGCATGACTCTCGTACACGCGTTTCTTAGTATACGCTAAACGATTAAACAAATGGGAATCACTAGTGTATATATAGAGGACCATGCGGGTTCTTTTAATTTTACAATTCTTGAGAGAGAAAGAAAAAGAGAGAGAGAAAGAGCGAGTGAGAGAAAGAAAATGTGTATACGAGAGAAAGAGAGAGAGAAAAAAAAAACTATGAGTGTTTGTGATGAAAATAATTAGTAATAACAACACCGATTCACACACATTGCGTATCTCTCGTTACGCGCCTACTAGACTGCAAACAAGAAGTAGTCGTTGTTCGAAAGTCCGTACGTCGTGTTTTGGAGAGAAGGGGTAGGAAGTGTATAGTGTTTTTGCAGCAAGTCCAATGCATTGAGGAAACTACTGCGTCGCTTTTCGGACAATTATTTTTGTGATTTATTTATGATCGAAGAAAAAATAAAATTATATAAGCGATCAAAAAAAAAAAAAAAAAAATTGACAACAGAATAAAATTTTCTGAAATTTTTTACGGAGAAAATTTGTAAAACTGCATTAGAGGAAGTAATACTGTAAAGCAATCTAGACTTTTACTCTTCGATGATTATAAAAATAATTGTCTTTCTTGTTAAACGAGAAAGCGACGCAAGAGCCGGTTGCGTTATATCCAGATATACTCCGCATACCTTGTTATTTAGCCACAGTTGAACAGATAAACATGATTTATTGCAGAGAACCATAATGCCACAAGTGAAACCGTTCTAAGTATATTTGTTATACATATTGTTGCCATTATCACATGAAAGCAATTATTAACTCAATACTTTCGGCCGTTATTAGACGAACGAGAACTCGAAACTCTGTTTCTCGAAGTAGGATTGCTCTGCTCTACAAAATATATTATTTGCAATAACAATATAACTAATTTACACACATTCTCCGTGAATTTGAAAACTAACATCTACATACTAATATCTACAATCTAAATTTAGTTTTTTTTCTGTGTGTAAAACTTTTTTTATGAATTCTGAAACTTCTTTAATCTATTTTGAGCGTTCGATTTTCATTGTTCTCTTTGCAGATTCATATCTTTTGTTAATTTAACACTGTTGCTACGGCAAAGAGCTTTTTAATCGATTGTTATTTTTACTGTTGTCTTATGCGCTGAGGAAAGAAATAACGGGAGAGTGTACGATGTGTGAGGGGATGTTTTGTAAAAAGAGACATACGGGGAATACGCTGTGTCATATTTGTGACATGAGCGGGCGCGAAATAGTATAACTATTTATAATAATAATAATAATATAAATTATTTGAAGTCGAGTGCGCGCGAATATGATACCTCATTGGTGCCTTGATAATATTCATTAATATTCATTATTTTGATTGTATTCATATTTTTAGAAGATTTTAATAGCAATTTTTTTTTTTTTTCAAAGAGAACGGTGTCTCGTACACTGTTGCAGCCGTAAGTTATAATAAGCAACATAGACATTTTGCATGTGAAGTACTTGAGCATACTTTTATCTTACGCGTCTGCAGAGTTGATATTATTCCGTATTTTTGTTTTGAAAACACGTTATTTATATTAACCATGACAACATGGCGTAACTAATTGCCTTTTCTTTTTTTGCAAACACCCACTCGCTCCTCGCCTAAATACTTATTTTAACCTCTCTGCAGTTATTTTCCTTCCTTCATAGTTTCATGTAGTAGTAAACAAGTGAAAGCTTAAGTAACAGCGAAATTTATTACGGCTGCTGTTTGTGAACTAATTGGTTTGACAACATACTGTTGTTAGTAGCGAAAAAGTCAAATATGTCGCAAAAGAATATCATTACAATTTTATCAACTTAGATATCGATTGTCTTCTTTCAAAATAAAACTATGCAATGTTTTAAGATTATTATTTGATATATCTACAAGTAATTTCTCAGTTAGAATTAATATTAGAAAAAAAAATCGTTTTACTTTCCTGTGATCATATATATTTCTAATGTTGCACGCAATCCTACGTCGAGGAGAGAAATACACGTGTAAGAAAAATTAAAAGTTCAAGACTTTGAGAGAGAAGCAAATACGAGCCACGGACAAAACTAGGAGATCTTCTGTGTGAGATTTTAATAAATTATATATATTACGAGATCCCCGTAGTTTTTTTTTGTTGGTGACTCGTACGCGGCTCTTACGATATCTTGAGCTCTTGATTTTCGCCCGAACCGTTAACAAACAAACATACAAACAAACAACAAATGTAACAAAGTGCGAGACACAAGTTATCGTAATAGCTGCCGATTATTCCGTAACAGTGAAAAACGCCCGTACATATGAAGTCTGTAATGGAAATGATTTATATTTTTACACCGAACAAAGCAGTATATAACGTACAATAAAAACAATAAAACATGTCCTTCCATACATGCAACCTCAAGATAACAAATGTTAAATTTTTATTTTTACAACAGCCCACTATCACTTCCGATATCTGAGCTATATTTGGGCGTGTAATTATAGTCGAGGTTAATTAATTAGGATATTAAAGTTAGATTCATTTTAATCGACTCACAATTTTACGATTTCTACACGAATGACCGTCTACTGTAATATACGCATTCTACGTATATAACACATGTTTAGCAATAGTATAAATATCGTGCAGACAAACGTCTCTTATGGCTGCGTTTTAAAATCCGCAAGAATCTCTGAAAGTGATGCGACGACATCTCTTCACGAAAAACTACTTTTTTTTTTTCAAAAATTGTGACGAGCAAAAACAAGCTTGGCCTGTGTCTGAAATCTCTACATTAATAAACAACTGACATTCTATTCATTCGTTGTCGCAGCACCAATTTAATTATATACATCGCTTAATTCCAAATATTCAAAATAAATAAATCACGAGATTTCTTGAAGCGAAAAGAAATAAGAAAAGCAAATAATATCAAAAGTGAATAGAGCGAATGCCGATGCGTTTACGACCGACACACGCGTGTACATATACATATATATATATATATATATATATATATATAGTATATATGTATATATTTATGACGTTAGATATACACGAACGCACACGTAAAATACACTTACGTAAAAAAAAATTCTCGTCGTGCCGAATACTCTCTGCGTGTTACGTATTTTTATCTTCCCGACACATTATCTTCTAAGCTATTCGTATGTGAGATCAAATTAAATAAAGCGAGATTTTCACGTAATTCGAAATGCGATCGCACCGAATTTTTTGTTGTATATATAACACGTTCGCGTAGTCGTCACTCCGATAGCCGCGCGGGGACCGCGCTGACAACAGTGTGGCCGACTGACTTGTTTGTTTTTGCGTGATCACGAAAATCCCTTAGTCGTCAATTTTTCGAAGTTTTTGAGAAAGAGAATATCCGTTTGAATTTGCTCACCGGTCGATGGGCCGCTGTTTGTCATCGAATCCTTCGCTGCGCCGCTTCCACATCGTCGATGTTGTACCCCCTCGTATCATCCTCCGTCGTTAACATTTCCAAAGCACACATTCACTCGATTAACACTCGCGACTCGATCTCGGTGTAAAGTTCGGTTATTACACCGATCCGCGCGAATGTTACTCAGTACGCAAAACAAGACGCGACAAAAATGCAAAACATTCGTTGTTACTACGCGCGACGCTCGCGACGCCATAGTTGGAACTTTGCGCCGTCAACTTCGCGCTGTACTTATGCGGGACCACGAAAATCCGATACGTTAAATCGAGAAAATATCGTCATTGCGAGCCGCAAATTGATTCGGAAACACACTGTACGCTTACTTCTCCCTTTATTGCGCACACCTGACACTGATTTGCGCGTAAGACGTGCGTGAAAATTGTCTGTTGTCGCGGCAAAAATTGCGCGTAAGATGCGAAACGACTCGACGAACATCCGAACCGCAACTACTAAAGCTTAGCACCAAGTGACGTCACAACGCTCGAATTTAAAGAAACAGACGTGTTGCTCTTCAATTCAAAAACAAACGCAATATAAAAAAAACAAACTTTTGTAAACATACCGTCTAGTCTCGTAAATGTGTATTGTGTCTAGTTTCGTTAATCTAAAGAATATTATGCAATACCTAATATAATTTTGCATCGATCTGATAACGCATAAAGATTTTTAGATCTTGCTGAGATACTCGATTACAATTCAGCGTATCGGTTTTTCATTTGACTAGTTCAGTAGCTTCGCGTTCCGAAACCTCAAATGTTCGTGTTTCTTGCGAATTCTCTCTTCCGTGAAACGCAAATTCTGCGCAAACGAGTGTCAGGAATAGTAGTATAGAATCGAACACGCGATCGGTTTTAATTAATCAATATGTAATTATATATTCGTTTTCAACATCTCGCGTTTTTTCTTAACGAGTAACAGATCTCAAACCGCAGCACGGAATAGCGGCTTATCGTTCGATGAATAAATTTAATTGCGGACGCAACTTTTACGTACAATTTTGTCACTTCATTTCTCTGATAAATTCAAGATTATACATGTGTTTACTTGCGCACTACACAATAAATTACAATAATAACGGCTGCAATACGCAGTAGAGTCCGCACAGTTGTCACTCGGTCGGAGAACCGCGTAGTAAAACGGTCGATCGTTCGCGCGACTCAAGACACTACTGTACATATTTGATTTTAGTGATTTTAGACCGGATATGTACTCACATTTAGCGTCAGAAAAAATATCTGTTATCATGTACGACTTTACATCAATTTCCGATAAAATAGAATAATTTAATAGTTACATTTTTATGTCATCAAGAACAAAAAGATAATTAAATTATGATGTACGATCTGAGCTGTGATGCGCAAAAGTTGCTCCGAGTTGTTTAAAAGTGACAACTTTACGTGATAAAGGTAATTTTTCCCGACGTGTCTAGCAATGGTCAAGGAAAAATTGAGACACTATTTTCCACAGAGTTTCAGAATGAGCCGAACATCTCTTGCATTTTTAACGGTTTTATTGTGAAATCTCTTAAGAAAATGTCTCAAATTGTTCGGCGACGTCTGCGCGCAATCATCGATTATAGATCGAGCACTTACCGAAAAAATTCTGTGGACTGATCGTTCGGTGATCATTCGATCGCGAAAATTTCAAAGGTCACCAATCAAATTCTCTGAAAGTTAATCTCTGAATGCGAATTTAACGAAAAAGAACGAATGTCCGCGTTTTAAGAGAAAGAAACTAAGAAACAAAAAGGAGAGACGTAAAAGTTTTGTGTTGAACAAGCGAAGGCGCAAAAGTTACTTCTGTCAAGAGTTGTGCGACTTTACGCGTGATATTGTTGTTTAATTAGATCTTCGTAGATCTTCAGCGTCAACCGAGCATGCAAAATTAAATTTACAATCCGTCTAATTGTTCGTACAGTTCTTGCTGAGAAAAAAAGAAACTTCAGTATAAAAATCCCTCCAAGAAATAAAAAAACATTTAATCGATATCAAAAACATGTTAAAAAGCAAATATTTAAATCTTTGTTACAACATATACTTTTTTTTTAGTAATTACTTAAATTTTTCAATTTTTTTAAAATTAAATTTAATTAAATTTTAATTAAACGGTAACTTATGTACTATAACAAAAATACTCCCAAAAATACTCCCGGGCTAGGCCACCGGCCTGATAATTTTATAAAAAAAGATAGAACTCACTTTTGCGCTATTTTTTTTCTCTTTAGTAAATTTTGATCGGATTTAATATCGATATAAATTTTTCTGTTTCACTCGGATCGTTATTTTTTTATATAAATTTTTCACTTTGGTAATCACTTCAATATATATATATCACTTTCATATACTTTCTACATCAACGCTTTAGCATTTACCAGATCTAGAATCTATTTGATATTTTCAGTTAGACGCTCTTCTTCGTGTTTGCATTTTATATATTATACATAAAATATTATTTAACATATAAATGTCATGATGCACGAAAATCCGGATACACAAAAAGTATATATATTTTTATGTTACAGAAATATTGATGTCCTTTAGTAAATGCGGTACGGCATTCATAATATCGGTCAGTATGCAACACTGTACAGAAGCAGTAAAAGTGTGTAAAAGAACATATATATGCCGGAGTCATCGTTTATCTATTATAATTATATGACACACTTTATGTGACTGCTTTGACAGCTTGATGCGCATCGCATTCTTATGTCATTGTTCCGTATGATATTTAATGCGCAGAAATCACGAGCTTCATGCACATAATACACACACCCCCACATCTCTACACCACACATTACTTATTGTTATTTATCACAATAGAAATAAAACAAATGTATGTTGAGAAGCAATTTCGATATTGTCGTTGTATGCGGAATTACACGTCAAATATTAAAAACCAAACCAAGTTAGAGCGATAATCTCCAAGGCACCTTCACTGTGCGCACGTGATGTCGGTCCGCATGAGAAACAGTGCGTCACGCATGTGTGATGTGTTTAAACACATCAAGCGCTTACTGATTAATAAAAATTCGATTGGTGTGTGCACACTCTTATATTCCATCCAAAAGAAAAATCTAAAAGTACACATATAATACGCAGAAAATCAAGCATAAAAGCCTTAACATTTATTTATCAAAAATCATTTTATATTTTCAGTTGCACACTTGGCGTTTAAATTTTTGTACATCATTGCGGTGATGAAAATTACGCAAAATACTATTGGAACAACGTACGATTGTAATGTGCAACAATTTAGAACGCAAAGAGTCTAACTGATCATATCAAATGAATCCAGATCTAAATGGTAAGACATTTATGCTACCGATAGTATACATCGATTAGATCTCTCAATCAGTGAGCATTCATTAGGAGAGCGGTTTGTACATATATGATATATATTATAATAATAATAATAATAATAATAATAATAATAATAATAATAATAATAATACAGAAAGATTGAGACAATATTCTCTTTCAATAAATTTCGGAAGTGAATTCGCGAGACGCATTGGTCATTTGTTTGAAATTATGCGTCTCCCTCGTTTAACGGATCGGTTAAAATTTTTAATTCCAAAACCTCATTGACGAAAAAAAATACTGCTTCACTCTTTCTGTTCGCAACTGCGGCTGGATGCGCTCATTGACGTTCAGCAGAAGTCAGTGCTTAGTAAATGATTAGTGATTATTATCTGTGATTGGAATACACTTTTAGATCTATACGATATGATCTAAAACAAATATTCCTATCATGAGCAATTGCTACGTTTAGCAGAAGAAAGCGCTTAGTAAGCACTTCATGGATCACAAGGAACCCGGATTGGATAAATCGAATGCATCAATTAAATTTATTAATCATTAATCGCGTGCTTACTATAACGCACTTGACTTCTCTGCTGAGCGCAGCATATTGTTTTCTGAAAAGAAGACGTGATATATTATATTGAATCTTACATAACGAGTGCGCATAAAAACCAAAACACAGAAAGCGAGCGTTTTAAATAGAGAGTCTGAAATTAATAATCAAAGTTGAATGACTGTCGTAACTCTTGTGATTTACTATTTTATAAAATTAATACGGTACGTCCTAATAGGAAAGGGGAGGGGTATATATATATATATATATATATATACATATATATATATTATGGTTAAATGTAAAAAAGATAAAAAACGAGAAAAATTCCCTTGTGTGTGTGAGAGAGAGCGAGACAGAGAGAGTGGAAGTGTATAAATAAAGATTTTTAAAAATTACATCGTTTTTATCATATTTTTCATCTAAACAATGATTAAAACACGCAAGATTGTCTTTTTCATTTCCAAATTTTTTATTGGCATTGCGTTTGCAATATTGTTATAGCTATTGTAGCAGGTACTTCTTTTAATCTCATCAAAACTTACTTAAACAAAAGAAAACACGACTGTTTGCAGAAAAAAAAAGTACACTGAGAAACAAAATCGAATATGTACTTTAAACATCTTCGGAGTATGCAGAGCTCTCTGATAAATGTTTTACGTGTATTAAAAAATGTTCCCTTTTAATCCTTATAAGACTTACAAAATATTATAAATATTATACCTGTATATATACATATGTGATAAAAAAATATATATCTATATATACATGTTGTTCTTGTATGTAAAATTTATATTCGTGACCTGTGTTTGTTTTCCGTGCAAGTTTATATCCGTTCACACATACACACATATTATGAGAATTCTTAAAATATAGAGGCAATATATATGTGGTAAAATTTTAATACCTTAAATTAAGAGAAACTCTTACACACGAATATTTACAAATAAAACTTTTATATATTTACAGAAAATATCTTTTTTGAATAGTGTTTTTACAATTTCTCATTTTTTTAAAATTTGTGTTAAATTTAAATAATATACATATAAACATTGTAAAAATATGTTTGTTTTCTTTCCATACGTTGTTTCATTCTGACTGAGAAAGAGACCAATGCGCAGAAACAGAACTTTCTCTTTTTCTCGCGAAACGATTCACTTACTGATCAATGTAAATGTTTCAGCTTCTATCACAGTTTTGCAACAAAATTACATAGTGGAAGATATTAGTATTTTTGTAATGGTCCTTGATTTATGTTTATTTTGTCTTAATAATAAAATGAAGATTTATCTCTCTAATTTTTTGTACTCATTTTTTAACTCACAGAGTTAAATAAATAACGTGCCGATTTGTCTTCATTTTGACAAGAATCGATTGTACTATGGGACGATTCCTCATCGAGTAGGCTAACATCTAAATGTGCAACATCATCCTTTTGTATAATTTTACTTTGTGTGGTTTGTTTCACTGTAGAAATGTCTGATAAATCATGCCAAGAGCCATCAGAAAAGCTCGAATTGGGAGTTGAAGACACACGTTCCGGAGTGGGGATCACTGATGTTTGCGAACTTCTATCACTTGGTGGTGTTCCCGATGTCACAATGTGATTTTGTAATTCCCTGTAATATAAAGTACAATGTACAATTCAAAATTATGCAATAATAACAAATATAGCATCAGTAAACTTGAAGATACACAGATGTCTATATATAGTATCATAGAATTTTCCTAACTTCATGGTATTCTGATATTTCTTAATTCTTTCATCTTGATGTTGACATAATTCGACATAATAATCTTTTTCTGCCACTACGTATTTTGTATTAATTATATTTTGTTGTAGAAGTTGTATTTTATCATTTAGTACGATCTTTTGATCTTTAAGTTGTTGTTCTAACTGATCCTTAAGTTGTTTTGTCTCTTCCAATTCTTCCATGAGCTTTCTCAAATTGTCCTTTAAATTTGTGTTTTCTTCATGAACTTCTTTTAGTTGTACATCCTTCTCTTCAGTCACTCTGATATTAAAAAAAAAAAAAAAAAAAAAAAAACATTAAGAAAATAAAACTAACTAATGTTTCTCTATCATATTAACATATTATATCATACCTTTGTAGTTCTTTTTTTTCTGTTGCCAATTTTTCACATGTAATCTTCATTTTCCTAATATATTCCTTTGACTGAGTTCTAGTTTCTAATTTAGTTTCTGTAAGCTATTGAAATTTAAAAATAGCAATGTATAAAAACTTCAAGTTAAAAATAATATAAAATTAATGAAAATATTTTTCAAGGATTATGCAATGTGCACAAATATTATGTATGTAATAATGTAAATTGCAATAAAATACCTCTGGTGATCTTCCAAAGTCTATATATCTCTTTGGCAATAATTTTTCATTCTCAGTGGCAATATTGCAAGTTTGATCTTTCTTAACTTTTGATTTTTCCTTTAAAGAAAATATTTGTGAACTAAATTCATCAAACTTATTGATATCAGGACATTGAACTGCACGATCCTGAACAAGAATAAATTCTGAACTCTGTTGTTTTGAACAGCCTTCTATGTTTTTCTGAAAATATTTTGAAAAATGAGGACATATTTTTCTTAGATTACGTTTAAAATCAGATTTGAAAAAAAAAAAACACAAAAATAAAAACAAATTGATAAATTGACTTATATTTTAAATATAGAAAAAAATTAAAGATAATATTAAAAATACTTAAATAATATATGCACAAGTAGATTTATATGCAAACTGTATAATACCTACATTTGTCTGCTGATCTTTGTTTACATCACTTTTAGGTAATTTATCTTTATTTTTATGAGACCGTGCCTCTTTTATAGATAGCGTATTTTGTTGTCCTAAAATATTACGCCACTTTTCATGTCCAGTTTTTCCGTTATCAGATCTCTTTCTTTCCGTTTTTTGCACAGAATTCGTAGACGTCGTACGTTTCTGATCTTTGGTTTTACATTCTGATATTATCTTCATTTCTACGGCCTTGCCAACTACCACATATTCTTTAGGAGTAGTCATGTTTGCTCACTGTATTATTGTAAAATAATGCACATTTATTTGTATATTATAAAGTTTTTTACTTACGTACAGAGACGTATTATAAATGTAAACAATTCTACGATGTCTACTCTGTGTTCCTAGGAGTTGCACCATTTGCACTGATTTGCACTTTGCTCTAATTTACCAAAGTTTGTCACGTGGTCCAACGTCACTTACGCATGCGTAATTACGTCTGACGTCTTTGCAAATCGTCACGTGACTCAAATTTTCTAGGACTGCTTCCGCTAGGTATATTTACTGCTCTTACTTAACCCTACGAAGCAAGCCTAACCCTTACTCGATGTTCTCATTATCTGCGAAGTTCAAACAAACAAAAAGCAGCAAAACCAGAAAAATTTTATTGTTGATACTTATGCAATAACTATATAATTCCATCAACAACAAAGAATGACATCAAATGAGGGTTAGGTAAGAGCAGCAACTATACCTAACGGAAGCAGTCCTAGAAAATTTGAGTCACGTGACGTTTTGCTGCCGCAGCGTTCTGCTGTATGAAAAGATACCTTAACGCATAATGACTAGTCTACAATGAAGGTAGTAAGGGCCATTACACGTGAAAAAATTTTAGCCGTAACCGTAAGGTCGTAAGCAATTTAACCAATTACAGACCAGTATTATCTTACATTAGTTGGAATGCTGGTCAGCGATTGGTCGATTTGCTTACGACCTTGCGACTACGTCTAAATTTTTGCTACGTGCAATGGCCTTAAGGCTGTAGGAGTAATCGGCCGATTATTCCATTGAAATTGCCAGTCGCATTAATCGTTTAGCAGACTAGACCAATTACGACTGATACTTAATCGCCGCTTAAGTTAATCAGAGATGGTGAAAACGGGCGTTAATGCTTAATTTTACTGCTTTTGTTTTTTGTGTGTTTCCAGCTTAATATCGTTGGTAGGGTTAGGTTAGGTTAGGTTAGGTTAGATTAGTAGAAATCAGAGAAGAAAAACGTGAGCGAACGCAGGTTTGCGGGTTTGCTTGTTAACACGTGCTGATACATCGTGAAATAGAAAATATTTATTGAAAATGTCGGAGTCAGAAAAAATGGACGTTGACGTAAGCATTGTTAAGGACGAATCTAATGAAATGACTTACGAAGAAAAACTACGGTTTGTGAGTGTTATCGCTAAACCGATGGCACCCAAAAAGTTAGCAAAAAAAATTACCAAGTGTATAAAGAAAGGTAAGGTGGTTCTACATTCGGTGTTTAATAAAATCTCTTTTTTTTCTTATACAAAATATATGATTATATTTGTGTTACTCGTATATAACTTGGGAAGGAAAAATATAAATGTCTAATTATGAAAACGTGTATTTATATGACAGCGTCCAAGCACAAAACGTACTTACGCAATGGTTTAAAAGACGTTCAGAAGCATCTGCGGAAAGGTGAAACAGGGTAAGCTTGAATTATTTCTTAGAGATTGAAAATTGTATGATGTGTAATATATGAATTTTTCACATTGAAGGTTAGTTGTCTTTGCTGGAGACGTACATCCTATAGACATCATGTGCCACTTACCGATAGTATGTGAAGACAAAAACATTCCTTATTGTTTCATTCCATCCAGACTGGATCTTGGTGCAGCAATGGGTGTAAAACGTGGCAGTCTTATGGTGATGATAAAAGAACATGAAAGTTACAAGGAACTTTATGATGAAGTTAAAGTTACTATGATGACACTTTCTGCACCTTTATAGTTTTATAAAGTTTTATAAAGTGTGTGATATATTTAGTTTGTATCTTAATTTGTACATTTTACTTTAGAATTTTCAAATAAGTAAGTAAAAACTGAACCTTTTAATTATTTCACATTTAAACAAAATAATACGAGAAAATTATGTGAACATTTTTATAAATCAAACTCTGAGAGACCATTTTTTCTTGTATAAAACAAAGTTGAGTACAAAAGATACCTCATTAAAACATTTATACATGTTTGTACATAATTGTTAAAAATGTACTTCCATTATACATGTAACGGTCATTACATAAGTAAAGACCCTGATTAATCTTAATATATCGTTTTTCAACATTTTTGTTTCGTATAATATTTTATATTTTGATATTTTCTCGTTATGTAAAGAAAAGAATTAAATACATTTTGCAAACCACACATTTTGCAAAATATTAATAAAAGAATATCTGCAAAATATAAAAACTTAAAAAAAAATTACCGTTTATTCTCAATAATATTGCCATCAAATACACAATCTTGCGTTTCTAAAACAATTTATCGGCGAAAACATATTCGAATCGGAGATTATATCAAGATACATGTGTTTGTGTGTGTGTGTACGTGTTGTGTGTGTGGTAAAGAATTTAAAAGTAATAAAAGCATGTCTGGTAAAACTGACTTTTTGACTATAGTTGTGGCGCGTATCGTAAAAACAAATCATTATTATTCATGAAAAACGAATGCGGAAGGACATCGCGTGCCACGCGAATGAGATTAATCGTACAAATAACACAGTCGTATCTGCTAAATACTTTTATCACGCCCTTACGCAAAAATAGTGCGTGTTATGTATAATGTATAGTTATATTTTTATATATTGTATATATGTGTGTGTGTGTGTGTTTGTGTATATATTTATATATTTTGTGAAGACTATTATCACCTTTCAAGGTAGATGAGCGTACAAGAACGACGATTCGCGTTTGCATGTAATGCAAGAACCGAAATGCAGTTGTCCCGGTTCGATATCGATCAGGAAATTGCGAAATTAATAATGTAGATTGTCGGCCGATTCGTTTCAAGCTACAGCTTTTTTTCATCTGTATTCTGACTAATTCTTCGTCTCTCGCGTTCTGTTTATATCTCCTTAAGATATCGCGCTACATTCTCTCTTAATACAGTTTTATGGAATAAATGTAATAGCTACCGTTACATATCCCTTTACTTCGACAGCTATATGTATATAAAAAAAGTGTGTGTTTGTATTTTCTCTCGTATGCCGTATCGATTCGTGAATGCGAAGTAGCGTGCGTGATCGCAGAACGTGATCTGCAAAGTCGCGAACTGGACTACAAGTACTAGAGCGTTAGAAAAGTCGAGTACGTTATCGTGGAAGGATGAAGAAGTAAACTCGATGGATATGTCGTATTCGAATGAAAGAAAGAAAAATGTTCCTTTTGCGTCTTTCCTTCCGTTTTGGTTTTTTTCTTTTGTTTGGTTTTTACCAGCACACTTTTTTTCGTCGGAAACGCAAATCGCGTGCGAATTCTTTGGTTTCGTCGCTATTAATCGTGTATGACTGCGCTTAATCCTATTGTTTTATCAATTTTCAGTATAAAATATACAGTTTACGGCTAAATACGTTACTTTATATATACATGAGCGACGAAGGATAACATTGACATCGAAATTGACGTAGCGTACAAGTGTAGGACGTTATTCTCAACCTCGCCGGAATATAGACGTACATCTTATCGTCAAATTCGATTGTGTCGAATCCTCTTTTTCCCTCTGTTTTTTTTTTTTTTTTTT
>NW_018020666.1:500996-590338 GCF_002006095.1 Pseudomyrmex gracilis | reverse complement strand
TCTCTCTCTCTCTCTCTCTCTCTCTCTCTCTCTCTCTCTCTCTCTCTCTCTCTCTCTCTCTTTCTTTCTTTCTTTCTCTTTCTGCCTATGATAGTTCTTTGTTACTGCCGTGTTGACAAGGACGATGGTGTGTCGTCGCGCAGCAGTAACTCGTTACCACAATCGATATGTTGATGCCACGATTTTAGGACTGATTAGTTCCTCTCCTTCGCGTATGGCAAAATAAATGAACTGACTATCGCGATCTATTGCGTGCATTGTTTTATTTCGCGACGCGAAAATTTGTTTCTTACGTATGGGAAGATAAAATTATAGTAATCTTCTTTATTAGAGATTGTACAAATGTGTGTGTGTGTGTGTGTGTGTCTGTATGTATGGAAGGGACGAAGGAGAGTAGAACTTACCCCGTCGTTCTTCTCGCACGTAAACTTTTTTACACGATGCGACTTTTTTTTTACTCGCCGCTTTTCTTAAATGTCTACATGTATCCAGTCTTGGGCGAATATAATAATCACGGCGTAGAATATCTAAACTATCACTTTATGTGTAATTTAAGCTACTATATGTATTTTGTTTTTCTTTTTGGACACACAGTTAAGTGTCTAAAAGATATCTGAAAGGTATTTGAAAAACGTCCGCGATCGAGTCAGAGATGTTTCTCAGACAACTTTATAATAGCTTTTCAGACGCGATGTTCAAGTGTGATGAAACATTATATTATTTTGGTTACACTACTTATAAGGTGACAGTTTCAGTATTCTACACATAATAGAGTACCCCTTATTACACATAAACCCTTATACACATTTACTTGATCACTATGCGATTATTGACCACTTGCCCTCGCGAATTGCCACTCACTTCGTGTGTATAGTATCTTTCATCAATTTCTCTCGCAAATTGAAGCGCGCGTTTCTTTCTTCTCTTAAATTAAATGTAATAACACTTTCTTTGTGTGTGACAGAGCCAATAATTTTATTCGTTTTTTGTTGTTGTTGCTTCAAATATAAAACCTAAGTTTATCGATTTACACGTGTTGTAAAATCAACTTACGTATTTATCACATATACAAGTGTGTGTGTGTGTATGTGTGTGTGTTGTACGTAAAAGTAAATACTTTTTCCCAAGTGGTCAATAACAATGACATCGTTTACCTAAGTATATCCGTAAATGCCCAACACTGTTGTACATCGTAAAATAACGTGGAATCGATCAGCTTCTCCGAAAAGTTCGTCGCGCCTATTAATCGAACGGAACAAGTAATTTGGCCGGTTGCCATTGGCTGTGTCGCACGTGTCGTCGGCACGCGTCAGTCACTTCTCATCGACAGCAAGAAAATTGACGGTAAGAAATTAACTGGAAAACAAAAAAATCCACACATCTCTCGGACAAGCTGATCGGCTACACTTCACGACATTTTCGCTGCTTTATTTGCTGCACTACGGACTAAAGCTATTGCTCGTTTCTTCAGTCTAACACGCATTTCGACGAACAGAACCGGTTCAGTTCTTTCTTCGTTTATTTTTTCTCTCTACTCACGCACGTCTCTCTCGCTTTTATATTGGAAATATCGTGTATATATATATATATATATATACACACATAATACGCGTATATGATTACCAATTGTCAAAGATTTCGGGGGAGGAGGGGGAGAGGTGATTGTCGCGATAAACGGAGGAAATCATATCAAAATGACAATCGTACCGCGACTCTGAAGCTGGCCATTCATTTCGGCAAAATTCGTCCTCTGGCGTCGGCGAAGCTTGACATCTTGTCTTCGTACAACGCGTTGCGTGCAGTAATGTTATTATTACGAAACTTGCCGTGCATCTTTCGTCGAAAAACATACAATCAGGGACAACGATGAGTGGATACTTAAAAATCTACGATCGGCCGATTCACAAAATGATCTTGTTTCTTTTTTTTTTTTTTTTGTTTTTTTTTTTTACACAGACAAAAGAATCGTTACAGACATCGGTGGTAAACGCGCGCGAGTTTGTCGTATACAACAACGCGAGCTGATTATTTTTTAAAACAAAAAATACAAATTATTTCTCCCCTAGTTCTCTCTATCATTTTTCTTATTGTTTCTCCTGATATGAACTTTATGTTTCACGAATTGTTACTTCTTATATTTTATACACATAAGTCCGAGACGAGGAACAATACCAACCACGCACTATCTATCGGTTTCCGCTTTTCTCAGCTTTCTCACATCGTCGATCTTATTTTTTCGCGAAACACGCGCACGAGTGTTTTTCTATACCGCGTATATAAAAAATTTCTCGATATGTGTTCATCAGTATCAAAAATTATTTCTACATATACGAAGAAACATACTAGATGAAATAAGGAAAAGCGATTCGATCTTTCTTCGTTTTTTTTTTTTTTTTTTTTTGTATGAGCATCCACACAGTTTTGTCGCTGAATGTACACAGTTTATCACAAAACGCGTAGAAAGTACACATAAGGAGTTGTTGTCTCCCCGCGCAAAACACACAATTCTCATTTCACGCTGCCGCTTGCGGAAGGTGAAAAGATTTTCACGTCGGTCGCGAAAATCCGAAATCCGCGGACGCTCGCACAGATCCGAATTGTCGCGATCTTACAAATAGTTAGTTTTGTTATAGAAAAAAAAAAAAAAAAAAATCACATTACGGGGAGGGAGAAGAAATTCGATCTCGACGAGTTGAAATCGAACGGCATTTTCCCGCATTCTTACCATTGGATCGGTTTTCGTCGCGATCAATCGGCTTCGTATGTGTGTGTTTGTATTTATATGTCATTGTGTGTATGTGTGTGTACTTACGCGTAATCACGCCGATGTTTGCGGTCCGCTTAAGTATAAATCTGTAGCAGTATCAAAATGGTAAAAATAGTGCATATGAAGACCATGAGCACAGGTAGGACCAGGATAAATCTGACGGAGCGGCTAAGGCCGCTGGGCTCCTGTCATACGGCCTGTTCGCCGGATTCGGTGGAGGCGTCGAAGAGCGGCCGGTCCGCCGGCGTCTCGGTGGACGTTGTCGATGTCGCGCCGCCGTTCCCGGTGCTACCCTCCCGTCTGGTCTTACTCGAGCCCGAGAAACATAGGCAGCCGGACTGGTTGCGGTTACGCTTCAACGTCGGCTTGTTCTCGCGATCCTGTTCCGCCAAACACTTCTGATAATAATCGTAGTCCTTCAAATACCTGCGTCAAGAACGAATATTAAAGTAGATTTAATTAAGTATTAAATTTTAAATATTAAATTAAATATTAGATTTAGAAATTAAAAAAAAAATATATAAAAATATAAATGTTGGCGATATGTTTTGATAATGCTCGTACCAGACCGGCGGCCATCGGTGTTCGTTCAGATATTCCTGATTCTCGGGATGAAGCAACCGCACGCTGCGAGCTGACATTTTGCACAGCTTGTTATAGTTAACGCAGAGATGATTCATGCACCAGTCGGCCAGCTGATCGGCATTATGCAGCTGTAAGGCAGCGTTAAATATACACATAGTATATATAGCTATTGCCATTGTTGCAGTTTAATCAATAAGTACTGCAGATTTATACGTGAACAAATTTGGTGAGACCGACCTTGCACGGTTCCAACAGTCTCAGGCAGTTTTCGACGGCCTCGTTTCCCTCGTTTTGGGAAAGACGCTCAAGATCCTCGATCACTCTGCTCTCGACCAGATTCACCAGTCGTTGAAGACAGAGTCTGTTGGCCAGTTCCAACAGATTCAGACACCTGGCCGAGGAGATCGCCGGGACTTCGTCCGTGTAAAGATAGCACAGCAGCTTGTGGAATGTGTACTCCCGTACTCCAGGAAAGACTATCTGCTCGTCGCAATCGTGAGACATGTTAATTATATACGCAGATTTCGAATTAAAATATCTATATTTTACAACAAATATTACACTTACGACTTTTGCGCTGCTTTCGCGAAAATCGCCAGAGAACATGGCTTTCATCACGTCGCATCGGGCAGTGAGAATCGCTTTGTGGGCCGGTACGCTGCCGTCGTCCAGATCGAACACCACGTCGGCAAAAAGACCTTAAGCGTATCAACGTTGACGAATCAAAAATCAATCCGCGACAACCATATCTCAATTATGCGATTATTGACGACAACCCACCTTGCTCCAGACAAATGTCTTCCAATCGTTGTCTAACCACTTGCTTGTACCGGGTTTTGAGATCTCTATTGACGAACTGCTCCCACGTCTGTATGCTGCCGAGCACCATGAGCAACTGCGGCAGCTCGAGGAATTCGGCCGCCTGTCTGATCTCCTGCAAAGAGCGATCGGAGAGGAAGAAAATCAGTCGGCGGTGTATCAGCGTACCACTTATATATCAACGTAGAAATATATGAACGACAGAAAGAAAGACGAAAATCTAATTGCTTCCGAGGATATCGCTAAGTTTTAGGTCCTACCCTACTATAGGCACATGATCTCGGAATGTTCTCGATGAGAGAACGATCGGAAACGTGTCCATGCATCCCCGCGTAACCGATGTTCCTCGAGAGAACATCCCCTTCCGCGTTTCGATGATGTCGAAAGAACGAGAGGACGAGTTTTGCTATAGCGATGACTGATTGACGTAGTTAACGACAAGCTTGTGATGTTGTGATCTGGCAATTATAAAGTCTCTGAAGTCGGAACGGATCTATATAGCTAGATGAGGCTACTGATGTATGTAATGTACGTAATGTGCGTGCGGTGCGTGCGCAAAGTTACTTATGTGTGGCACGTATACAAATGTATTGAGATGCGACTGTCAAATTGTTGTTGTTTTTTGTTCATTAATTTTCTTTGTTTTTTCAAAACGCATCATACGCTTTGTACTAACCAGTAGAAGCCCGATAGGAGCTGTCTGAAAGAATAGAGCCGCGTTAGTTTACTGTGTACACTGCAAACACCTGCGAGTTTTTTTACGTTTCGCGCTCATAGAAAGAGAAGAACTTTTTTTGTACAAACAACACTCTGACGTATCGCGAACAACGCGATATGTCAGGGACACAACGCTCGCTATCATTGTTCAATTTACTGGATAAACAGAAAAAAACTTTTATAAGAGGAACCCAACAACGCGCGATCTCTCGTTCGCTCGTGTATATATACGTCGCGTTTCGTACGATTTATCTTTTGCGACGGAGAGGTTTACTCTCTTTACAGTCGCGAAAGTATTCTTTTCTTTTTTTTTTCTCTTACAATAATGTTCTACCGAGTCAACGTACTTGTAGATCGTGATACCGTTTATCCAAGCTGCCCGTGTAAATGAATTGCAAGCACTGTTGCATCGCCTGCGGCGTGATCAGCTTCGACAGCGTGACCACCGTCATGGGCTGCTGCACTCCGTTCGCGTTCTCGGTCTTGCAAAAACAATCGTCCGGATTAGAATAAGAAAAGAAAAAGATAAATCAATTTTTCTCCCTTCGTCCCGAGACTCACCAGACATATTCGAATGTTTTGGAAGGCAGGATGATTGAGCTCCCTCGTCGCGCCGTAAGTCTTCCTTTGATTATCCATCGTCGGCAGTACTTGAAAACTCGATCGTCGCTTGAGTTGTTCCCAGACTCTGCAAAAGCAACAAGACTCGTTTGTAAAATCACGATCGCGCTTATTCGCGCGCTCTTCTCGATGCTTCCTCGGACATAAACTATATACAAACGATCTATTTTGCGGAATACTGCAAACTGTGTACCGTCTCACTACGCTAAATGGACGTGTCGACATTGAAAACATAAAAAAAAAACAGAAATATAAATACAATACAATACCGTGCAGAGACTAGAAGAATTGCTCTTAACTCTTTATTTGGCAATATATTTGTTTTGCAAGCGATGTGTGTCAACTTTGCCGCATGACAAAAGCGTTTTTTTTTTTCACGTGTGTACAATCTATTAGTACATTGCGAACACAAGCGGACATTTATACGCAGCGTTTGTTAGCGTATGCGTTAGTCGTGTGTCGCAAAGACCTGATTCTCCACCATGTGTGTGTGTATGTGTGTGTGTGTGTGTGTCTGATTGTTGCGGGCTTGCCAAATAAACAGTTAACTAATACAGGGAATAAACGTACGAGAGGAAGGTATCAACTCACTTTGCGGGTTTGCTTTGATCGATACGAATTAGGCACTCGGTATCGTCGTTGAAGTCACCGACGGTAGCCTCGCCGAAAGTGCTCACCTTGACGAGACAATAAGGGAAAACATGTGTTATTGTGTTATCCTGTAACTACCTCCGAACCTGATAGAGCTGGCATATACCATGCTGGACTCGCTGGAGCTGCGCGGTGTCAACTCGTGGGAGAGCTCCATCGAGAACAACCGATGGAACACGGGCGACGCCGCTGCGAGCAGGCACCTGTGTGCGGAGAACGTGCAGTTGCCGGCGATCAGAGTGACATCCGTGTGAACCGGCCTCGCCCACAGGCTCTTCATGTTCTCCTCGTAGGTACTCGCGGCTAGACACACCTCCGGCGGCACTGGCTTCGGCGGGCAGAACGGTGCCTGCGTTTTGGAAGAAGAAAAATCGTCGCGTCTTACAATCCGCGGAACAATATTATGTTTCCAAAGCAAATGTTTCTATTTATTTTCTATTTTTTATTTGTGTCTACAATTACTAGACGGTGATAATGTGTGTTGTAATCAAGTTTACAAAACGAGCAAATACTTTATTTCTGCGTCTAAAGCGATGATCTCGTGAATCATCGTGATTTATTATTGCATACCTGTAATAGAGGTCTTTGCACTCTCTTCAGGTTCGTCATCCAGAAGCGCTGCTGACGACGGGCGATTAGAGCGGCGCGTATCGAATTTTCAAACACCTCGTTCACGCCGTAATAAGTGAAGACGCTCGTCTCGTAATAGTAAACACCGAGTTCTCGCGCAACCGCCCGCGCTTGATCCGGCATCACCAGATCGCTCTTCCTCGTAGCCCTGCATTACGCGAATAAAATTTCAATCAAATAATCGGACAAGACAAATTGTTGCCCGGACGCGTCGGTCGGAAATTGTCACGTGATACGTATCGACGCGACGTCGTAAAACGAACGATAGCGAATAAAGGGGATACAGAATGGAAATAACAATGAAGTCATCTCGACCGCGAGCTAGGAATATATGTACAAAAGGGCTTGCTAAAAGTCACAAGGAACTTTTAGGCTTTCCTCTCTCGGGAAAGAGAGAGAGAGAGTAATCGCCGTATGTCAAGGCGGCGGTTAATTTTGGCTCGACCTACTATTACTCGGCCATCGGAAAATTTTAAGCTTTTCAATCGATCCTCGCGCAGCGCCAACATAAATTTCATATGTCGGGATGTCGCGTAAGCTGATCATAATGAATATTTTTTTTTTTTTTTTTTTTTTTTTTTTTTACGTACGTTGCCGTTAAAAGAATTCGAGAGGAAGCTCTTGCGAAAAGACTCGCCGGGATCAATACTTTGGCACACTTTGGTCAACCGGGCATCGTGGAGGAGGCACCGATGCGATTGAATGAGTTTCATACGGGGCTCTAAAAATCGAGTCGCGCACACGAGTTTCGTGTTTGTGACAAAAAATGATGGCCAGTCGTTAAAAATAATTAAAGAATAATATATAGAATATGAATTTAAAATGAGGTTTTTATCGATATTTTTAATATATTTTTACGAAGCAATCGACTTCGTTAAAAAACTTATTCTTTCGAGATTAAATTGTCATCGTCGAAGATCAGAAAATTCAGAAGTGAAATAAATTTAACATCCTTCTTGTTAAAACAATAAATTTCGTAACCGTGTTAACATTTTTTGCGATTTTCTAAAATTAAAAAACTTCGTACCTCGTTTCGAACTTTCTAGTTCATTTTTCGCGATAAAAAAAATAACTCACCTTACGAAAGGACTGCGATCGCGAAAGTAGCTGAGATAAGTCTCGTCCCGATACATGTATCGCAGATCGTTCTTGCATCCGACCAGCAGGATCGGCGTCTGCGGGCAGAACCTCCTTATCTCGGGATACCACATCACCTTGCAGTTTCGCAAGGAAACGGGGTTGGTTATGGAGAAGCATAGTAGCACAACGTCGGATCTGTGTGTGTGTGACGAGATAAATAGAACCTCTCAATTAACATCAATTATCAACTATGGGAAAAAAAACTTCCTCGTTATACATAACGACGGCTCTTACCTGCCGTATGCGAAACGTCGATCCTTCTCGTGGTCGCCGAACGTGTCCCAGAGACGTAGCGACACGTTTACATTGTCTACTACCTCCCAAGATCGCTCCAACACCTGACAACACACATATCATCGCGCGCTATTTTAACACTGTTATCTTACCCGCGAAATCGATAACACCTCCGCTCTCTGCTTTGATATATAACGACGAAGATGATAAAAAAAGAAAAAAAAAAAAAAAAAAACAAGCGTATCAAAACTCACATCCTTGTAGATCCGGTACTGGTCGATCGCCCAGACCGTGGGCACGTGAGTGGTCAGTAGCTGCGACAGTGACACGTGCTTGTTGCAGGCTCTGGCGCAGATCAGCCTGGTCTTTCCGACTGCCGTGTCACCCACGACCACGCACTTGACCAGTTCCTGGTGCGGCTGCTCATTGTCCATCACCGGCAGTCTCCCCTTCTCATGCAATATGCCCGCTCACCTGCCAGATCGCTCAAGTTCCGTATCGTTGTCACCGACGTGGACGATGCTACTGCCGCTTGCGTTTCTCTGGCAGCCGCCGAGTGCGTGCACCACATCCGACACTCGGACCGGTACCGCGTGACGACGTGCTCGTGCCGTCGATAAGATTATGCACTACAACTGAACGCGGAAATGACGCGTCAATAATACGTGACGGTTCGTTCGCGAATAGCTATTGCTATTTCTTTTTCAAACAGACGGGACGACACATGATAACGCTCTAATCTACAGTGATACAAGAAAAACGACACGTTGTTTTGTATTTTTTTCCCTTCCTCGAAAACACGCACATTGTCCACGGACAATGAAACTCTCTCGTCTGTCGTCTCACCGCGACGACAACTGCTTCGCTTTCGACAACTGTTTATGGCGCGTCTTTTATATAACACTCCGTGTCGTCCATCCATCGTGTAAATTATTTAGCGATTTATAGCCGCTCCGGGGGAGGAGGAGGAGAAGGGAGAGAAACATCTATTTGACTTTTTAAATAAATCGTTTGCATCGCGGGACGCGAGTATATGTGTCGCATAATTACTAAGAATAAAATCTACATTAGATCAATCGCGTGTTACCACGCGGATGATACATGTGTATTGATGTTCTTTTTATTAGTTCCAAGATATGTAAGAGAGTCATATAATCGGAGACGACTCTCCCTTGACCTCTCTCCTCGATTTGTGCTCGGGTCGATCGCGAGAACGAAGAAGAGAAGGGAGCGACATTCTCCGCGTGCCCGAAAATAATGTAAGGCAGCACATAATATCGCGACCGTCACATCGAGCCCTCCCTCTTCCCTCCGATAACAAAAGCTCGCTCGAAAATTGCGGCTACGAATAATCGTAATACGTGCCGGCGAAAAACGGTGGCATCGTTATATGTCGAACACGTTCGTGCGGGTGGATATTTTAAGCACGGCCCGTGCTTTGAAGGGGTGAGAATCCCGAAGCGCGTTTGGATTTTCCAAATATATACGCAGCTTGCGCCTATTGATCTAACCCCCGCGATAGAGCTTTCTATGTTTAGAATCGAAAGCTTTTTGTTTAACCGTAATCTCGCGCATTATCCGCGCATCACCTTAACCCTGAACGGAACGCACGGGACATATAGCACCGCGGCTGATTCATTCTCAAAGCTCTTTCCCGCCGCTCGATAAACTCCATTCTCGGGCGGTTGTACTGACCTTCTGCGAATTTTCATTCAACTTTCTCGTTTCGTTCTCTCGAGTCTTACTCGAGTTTTATTTACGTAAAAAATACAGAAACGCGTTTACATTCTATCTGGGTGAACCGTCGAACTGTGTGCAACATACCTAAGGATTCTTGGAAGCTTCGAAACGGGCCAAGTTGCATATATATTTATATATACATACATACGTATGTACGTGTGCCAACTTAAGTATTCATTAACGTCAGGTAAACTCGTATCTGGTTTCAACATTGAACGCCGTTCGATTTCTTTGATTGTGTTAAAAGATGCATGAACTGTATTAACGATGAATATTCTACCGAGAGAGGCGGAACCCTTTTTATTCAAACACGGGATGATAAAGTTCCCTCAAGGCTTGTCACTCGCGATTTCAGATAACGTGGAACGTCCATAATTCGTTCACTTTGATCAGCACGGCTGAAGATTTAATCTAGTCAACGTGATGGACGTGAAGTAAAAGCTACGTGATAAGAAAACTTGAATTGGTTTCGCCCGCGACTTTCATGTCAAACGCGTGTTTCACAAGGTGGAATATATAATGTATATATATAACGCGACTGATATATATGTATATGTAACGTTATAATATCCGCTTGTTACGATAATGTTGTGCGTCTGAAGGAAAACATGTCGATAATGCCAGGTAACAAACCAGGCACTGACGTTGTATATATATATATGCGAAACGTTAATATTCACTTGAGTCGCGACGCGAAAATCGAAAGCTTCGTCGTTCAATAGTTCGCTTGTTTCGCTGACGTTTTCCGGGAAATGTCTTTGGACGAGACCTACTTTCGTGAAATGGAATTTGTGTGGCAAAGTCTCCGCTCCCCGGTCTCTCTCTCTTCATTCAGCAAATCGGTTGCGTTACATACATATATCGCGCGGCCAAAAATGAATTGGAAATGAACTATGTACAATCCTCACCCCTCTCCTCCCTCCGGCTGTATGGTATATATGTATGGTATATATGTACGCTTTTGCCTCGTGTCCGCACGTGACCGTATATATCGATAATAGCTTCGTAAACGCGAAAACTGTGTATTGATCAGAAAAATAATTAGCCAAATCAGGACTCTTTGCGTGTCAATTCGTTTTTTTTTTTTTTCTTAGGTAACGTATAATCTGCAAGTATAATCAGCAAGTATAATCGTTTCTCTTACATCAGATATATATTATCGAACGGTTTTGAATAGACGCAAAAACATAATAATCGTTCAATACCGGTGATCAATATTGTTTTTAGAATTCCTTCAAGCGGAATGACAGTAATTGCTATTGTAATTGCTGCTGTAATTTTTTGTGTATTCTGTAGTGTTGTATTTTAACACTTGAATATTACGCGAGCGAGATAACGTTTCGTTCGTTTTCGATTTGTCGGAAATTAGTAGCCGATTAATTTAACTGTTTTGACAGTTGTCCGCTGCTGGAACACAAAAAAAAAAAAAAAATCGATTTTTCCAAATCCGTAAAGTTAATTAGCAAAAATTTTTTAATTCTCAAATTCAAAACATATGTTCTTTTTTTACTTATTTCGTCTCGTTTCTCTTATTATTTCAGCGATGCTTTTTAATGTGCTTAGATACGTCACATCGTGAACGATGTGTTACAAATAATATGCAATAAATCATATGCACGATGCAGTTCTTACGTATGTGACAAAAGAAACGAGATAGTAGGATATTTAATGTCACTTGGAACTGCCAACGAAAGTCGCTGTCAATTTTTAACAAGTCTCGATCGATCTTTACCGAGTTTGACTTTGTTGTTCGCGGTATTACGCATTGGAAAATTGCAGAAAACAAAACACAAAACAAATCGTCGTAACTTAAATTAAAAAACGCTCGTGTTGTAAAAACAAATTAAAATGACGAGGTCAGTATTGAGCAAAAAAATCCGGGTTTGAATAATGCATCGTACGTAAAAATTTAATACAAAACGGAGTTTCATAACGCAAAATATTTCGAACTCTCACTGAAGTCTTCTTCAGTTGCAAATTAACAAAAGTAAAGTTATAAGATGTAAATTAGCAAGAACCAGTTGCAAAATAAAAATTAATGTGACGCAAGTTGAGAAGGTAAGTGACGGTTGATAATCATCCATGTTAAAATACTTTGATGAACGTTTACTTGACACCTCATATTTCAATTTACTTAACAACATGAAATCATGAATGTTTTCACCGTTAAAAGTGATTTTTTATCCTGGTACATCATCTCTTTAGAGGGGATACACATATAAAAATCTCTTGCCTCTTGCTTCTGACTCTATAACATCTTGTTTACTTACTGATTGTGTACTTTCAAGTAAGTTATTTGTGAATTTTATTCTTTTAGTACATCGCTTTATTTCTTGAGTGCTTCTGCTCACACTCCATTATTACAGGCTGTCATCCATATGGTAATTACACATTTTATTACACATACTCCGGAGTATTTACGTACACTTTCCGTACTTTGAGCACGTTTATCAAATTATTTTAACATGAACAACTATATCAACCGTCAAACACTTACCTCCTTCAACTTGCGTCACATTCATTTTATTTTGCGACTTCTTGCTAATTATATCTTAACTCTACTTTTGTTAATTTGCAACTGAAGAAGACTCTCCGACGAGAGTTCGAATTATTTTGCGTTATGAAACTTCGTTTTGTAATTTTTTATGTACAATACGCTATTAAAACGTTTGATTTTCGCTTGATACTGACCTGATCATTTTAAATCGTCGTAATTACAACGATTATAAGTGAGCGTCGTTCAGTCATTGCTTTGTTGACGAACAATATTGTCAGAATTTCGCGAGTTTATTAGCACACAGAGTCGTAATTTTATATTATTATGCTTGCAAGATTTTATCATACAAAAAACAAACTCAATAGTTTTTTTTTTTATACGGAAACTATCGCGCGGTGTACAAGGCGGTACGAAAGTCAATATAACTGTATGCATCAATGACGTCAGAGAAGCGAGAGAAATCCATCGAAATTTTGACGTTCTCTTGCAAAAGTACGCGAAATCGAGAGATCAAAGTGAAATAAAAGTTAAAACTGTGGAAATATATACAGACCTCGTCGTTTCACATATCTATCGGCTTTCAAAGAAAAAATTGTTCTATAGCGATCAATTTAATTACTATTAATAACCACGTTGATCGCACACAATGTGATTTCATTGTTTTTACGGATTCTCGAAACCTTGACCGTCGACGCACCAGACGACGACGACGACGACGACGACGACAACGACGATGAGCTATTTCCACGGCTTTGATTTCAGATCCTGTTTCACTGTTCTATATGTTTTTACAAGAACGTATTTAGTCAGAGAAATATTGAGCTGACGTCATCGGTGTATATAGTAACACGACTATTAGCCCGCTTTAAATAGTCAAACAACTCCGGCGAATATTTCCGTAAATCGAATCGAATAATGAATTCAACACGAGATTTCGAGTAATTTCGAAACCATTCTGAAATGCCTTCTGGAATAAAAATACGCGCCATCGACTGTAGCTTTTATATTTTGATGATACTCCGTGCGATTAATAGCTTTGGGCTACTGCGAGACACACGGTAAGCATCGTAAATGACTTTTGCATTCGTTGTCTCGGTATTTTTTTCGCGGAGAATAATTAACAAATGCTGACGATGTTGAAGGTAACAGATAGTAAGAATAAAAATTAATGTAAAGTGTTTGAGAAAAAACATTATAAAGTTACAAATATATATGCAAGTATATTGCAAAAAATTATAATATATTATAAAATCATAACATATTATAAAAATTAGAACAAATTATTTTCTCACTCTTATAAATTTAGTTTTATATTTTATATGATTTTATTTCTTTGTATTTAATTTACGTATACTTTCAACATATATATTTGAACTATAGTTTAATTTAAAATCACACACACTCGTAAAAAAATATAATACGTATCAAGCACTGACCAGTTATTGCTCGACCGCTGTTTACGAAAAAAAAAAAAAGAAGAAAAATGCGTCTGGATGAATATTGCGGGCGTGTATGTGACGCGCGCTTGATGTGCCCGCAATGTGTAGCCGTCGGCTCGGGAGAGAAGCGGAGGACGGATGTAGAACGTGTTGCGGGAGCGAACTGTAGATTCGCGCCAGCGGCGGCGGTAGAAGCCGTGCATTGCGGCGCGTAGACATCGTTGCTGACGCATTGCAGAACGGGTCACGGGGAGGTCAGCGAGAACCGAGTAGAAGAGAACCGTCGCCGCCGCCGCCGCTGCCGCCGCTATATCCAAGTAGAAAAAGTCAGTGGGTGGCTCGGGTCGGTGTGCTACCCTTTTTTTTTCTACCATAATCGTCGTTCACCCTCCCCTTTCCCTCATTGTCGTTATTCGCCTTTAAACCACCCCCGCGTCGCCGATGAATGTACAAGGTGACCCGAAAGTAAAAGGATTTTTTTATCGACAGACCGTAGTCATTTGAGGTTGCTTTTTGGCGAAAATACGAAGACTAACTTTTCTTAGTCTCGAATTAAGAAACTGTCACAAGTAAAGTAGATTCGAGAGTTTAGTAGAACGTAGAAGAGTTTAGTAGAACGTTTTATTATCTACTTTGACTTTTCTTGAGGAGCATAATTTAACGAAAAACACTTTTTTGTAGTAGTCTGTATTACTGAAAATTGTCGGTACTCTCGAAAGTTTTCGCTCTTGAAAAAAAATCAGACTTCAAAGTGTAGCCACACAAAAACAGTCTGCCGGTAAAAGGATCTTCGTCGTTAACTTCGGGACACCCTGTATAATTGCGGACAAAAAGTTTTGAGACACACATTTTCCTCGATGAGTTTCGAAATGGATTGAGCTCTCGAAACGGGAGAAGCTCTTTTGTTCTCTCTCGGAGTTCGCCAATGAGTCCGAAAAAACTCATCGGGAGAGAAGAGAAATAAATGTCTCAACTTCGTGAGTGTGTGTGTGTGTTTGCGACTGTAAGCCAATTCGGCCAAAGGACGATTCAAGTCCAAGAGTTACACGCGCGGGGTCAACGAGCCGCGCAACCGTCCGCGTCCGTCGTCGGCCGCATTAATTAGGTAAACGGTGGTTCTTATTGCCGGCCTCTTTCAGCGGCTAATCGCGGAACTGCGATGCTGCGTGTACGCGACTATTCTGTTACTGCACAGTGAGGCGACTATGCTACGTACAGCCGGGCACAAAAATAGCATCTTTGTGCGGGGCGTGTGTGTTACAGTTCAGTTCTTCTATGGTATATACTTAAAAAAAGAATTTTTTAATTGCACAGCGTTGCAGCCGCTTGCGCGTAATAAGAACGGATACTAATCGTCGAATCAATAAAATGAGATTCTTAAAACTGACAAGAATAATAACGAGAGTCAAATTAGATTTGCCTAATAGATAGCGACAATATTCGAGTGTAAATACGTAATTACGTAAATTTTTAAAAATTTTTCTTTTGAACGCGTTCTTCTTCCTTCTATCCGACAATATTTTAATTACGAGCTACAACGAATATGAATTAAAAAAGTATTGCGGAAAAATTATCAGCACAAGCGATCGAAGCTGAAGCTCTCGGACTTTGCGGGTTGGGAAATCGCAATTAAGCTCACGGGACACTTAATTGTCATAAATATTCCTAGTGGGATACCAATGCAGAACACCATTAATATACGTTCCGTTGTGCGCCCCTCGACACAGAGGCATGTTTTGCTAGGAAACGTATCGCCGTATCACGTGTGTGCATCTTGTCACTTTCGACGCGTCTCTCATTATCAGCGAACAAGCGCGCCTATCGCGTTTCCGTCGTTCTTATCAGCGCGTCCTTTCCCAATATCTCTCTCTCTCTCTCTCTCTCTCTCGATGACGATATCCATCTCTCGTCCGAGAACGCAGCGTAGAAAATCAAGCGCGGCACGCGCCGTTTACATAAATCACGATATCACGCAGCAATCGGTCGTTAGGGCAAACGATCGCGATATACCGCAATACAACGCGCGTCTCTAACGTGTTTTAGAGGGGGAGGGTATAAATCAATTTTTCGCGGTGTCGCGGCTCCGTGGGTCGACGGTCGAGTCGGTTATTCAAACCCCCTCGCGGACGATTACTCGGAGAATTAATCGTTTCTGTGTGTAGCATTCAGTCGTGTGGAGAGGATTTGCGTAATTTGAGGAAACAGTCGGGACAAAACGGGGAAAATCTATAATTCAGTAGTACTGTAGTCTGTGTTGCGACAATAACGAGATATTCGTACTCCGCAACAAGGAATGTAACGAACTGAATATGTACATATACGAGAATGTTCTCGAAAAAATTAATGAAGAATTTTTTTCTAATTAGCTAAACTCGAATCTTTCCCGAACGAAAATACGTCGAGATAGTTTTTAGCGTCTTCCCATCGCGTCGCGTATTTTTGCGTCTGAGAGTTTTCAAATTAAAATTCACAGAATGAAACGCGTTTTTTTTTTCGCCGAGGAGAGCAAATTGTTTCTGAAAGAACATCATCCGGTGGTCTCGGAACACCGCGTATAACCAGCGCGAAGACAGAGTACATAACTCGGTTCGATCGGCCCGATGTGTGCACACGACGACGACGACGATGTGTGTTGTGTACACGCTAATACAACACGTGCGAGCGCACGTAATGCGTATGCGCTAATGTTAATGTCAGTTCGCGAGCAGCAACATTAGCATTTGCGGCAAGGCCAGGGTGCTGCAAGTTCGAGGCTCGCCTCTGCATCGCGGAGGACGCTCGCACTCGATGCTCTCTGCAGACGATCTTCACTTATATAAGTTTAAAAGCGAGACGGACGGATAGATAAAAAAGGAAAGATAGAAAAAAAAAAGAGAGAGGGAATGAGAGACGGAAATAGAGTTAGATAAATAGGCGGAATCAACGACCACGCGACCATATATAAAAGCGATAGATCGACGCTCAATCGAGCAGCTTCGACTTCCTCGTAACTACGTTTCTCTCGAAATAACCCAGAAGGAGAAATGAAGAAGCGCGCGTGGGTGCTGCGTCTCTCTCTCGCGCAATTTTCAGAAAACTGTGTGTTCGCGCGTGTGTTGGAAACGACGACTTCTCTCGCGAAACATGTATATACGCACATACATGCAACATCGACTACGTGGTCTCCCGGTTCCGACTTACTCGTGGCCAATTTACGCTACGCAACGTTCAGCTCCTCGTCGCTCTGCGTTTTTTTTTCCCCCGCACACTCGCGATGATCTTCCGTCAAGACGTGGGGGAACGACGACGACGACGACGACGACGACGACGACGACGACGACGACACCGAGGAGAATCGCAAGAATTCGCTTGGACAAGCGACAGGAATTCGCGCACTGCAACGCCGGTTCGCTCACTCCGGCCGACGACGACGCGTGCTACACGCGACGAGATGCGGCCACGCTCTCTCGCTATATGCGAGCGGAGCCGTGTGACGTACGTATATATATAACGTGCGACGTATATATACGTGTGTATGTACACGTATGCAATCGACACCACTGTGCGTAATCGAGGAGAGAGAGAGAGAGAGAGAGAGAGAGAAAGAAAGAAAGAAAGAGAGAGAGAGAGAGAGAGGGCGAGAGGAGGAGGAGTCCACAGTCGACGCACGAGAAATTAGCCGCGTGCACTCTCCCGCCTGTTGACGGCTCGTTGAAGCGTAACTCTCGTCCGGATGTCTCGTCCCGTATATCCGCGCGACGTCCGAACGGGGAATTTTCTCCCCGAGCGGAAAGAGGAGAGAGAGAGCGAGAGATTGCACCACGTCGTGCGAGTCGCGCGCTCGACGACGACAAGGGAGTTCCTAACGATCGTCGCTCTTCCTAACGACGTTCCTCCCGTCTTCGGTCGCTGTCGGAGCGCAACGACGAACTAGAAACTGCAGCGGCGGCACATCGCGCAACCAGGACGCTCCACGCAAGTTCCAGCTGACGTCCTGGCAGGGCGGCCGAGCGAGGAGGGGCATTTCCTATCGAAGAAAGAAACGAATCCGGGTGCTCCGGATTTTTTCTCCGATCCGCGTTCGATCGGCGCGTTTCGATCGCGCTTGAAGGAACGAGATCTTCGATCTTTTTCCCGACTGTTCTGTTTCGTCTAACGAAGAAGAGATAGTTTCTTTCCGCGGGAAAGTCGCGCGCGTTCTTTGACGTTCTTCATGTACTACTACGCGATCGCGCGGTGAATCGTCAACACCGAAGATTTCGAAACGTCGACAGAGACCTCCCCGTTTTTCGATCCTGACGTAGTTCTAATCCGCGAGAGCCACCACCTCACGCATCCACCCCTCTACGATTCCTACCCTCTCTCCCTTTTCCGATCTCTTTACGTGTCTCTCTTTGTCTCTCTTTCTCTTTCTCTCTCTCTCTCTCTTTCTCTTTCTCCACCTTGCTCTTGGACAGATAACTCACAAAGGGAGCGCCGAATTATAGCGCGTGCGAATCGAGTTTCTGCTCTCGCGGAGAGGAACGTGTGTGTGCAGCGCGCGAAATCGCGCGCACTCTCCCGTGTGTCGCGGGCAGAACTGCGCACCACCTGTCAACGACTGGCCGCTCCAGCGCCAGTACGAGTTGACCCACCTCCGCTTTGCGAGGACCGATCGAAGCCGTTATCCGCGCCACCGCCACCGTCGAGGCTGACGTTGACACTGCCGCCACCGCGCGCTGCCGCGGCCCGAGAGGCAGGTGGACGATGAGAACGCCAGCACGTTGTGCCCGCCGTGTCAACGCGCACGTGTCTTGCACATCGTCGCGCGCCGAAGTAGTCCAACAGTCGCGAACGGCCGTCGACGACGTTATTCGCCGCATCGGTCTCTCTGACGTCTCTCTTTCTTGGAACCCGGTGGAGGAAAGAAAAAGGCAAACAAGGTCGATCGTCGACGACGGGACGAGCGTCGAGAAAGTGTGCACGAGTTGGGGTTGAGTAAGGTAGAGGGAGAGACGGTCCCATCGCGCGCCGTAATAGGTGACGGGACAGGGGTTGTTGGAAAGCCGGGGAGAAGGGGACGAAGAGAAGCTGACGAGACGCGATCGGACAGCACCCAGCCAACTGCACATCGCTGAATGAACCCGCCGTGACCCCGACGCTCTTCTCCGCGCTCCGAAACCACAACGCGCAACGTTGTTTGTCCCGTTTCGTTTTTCGTCTCTACCCTCCCCTCATCGACCGAACTAGCTTCTCGGTGTATTTTATAAACGCCCTTTCCCCTCTCCTCTCTGCCGCGCTTTTAACGACAACGATACCTCTCGGTAGCGGCGGGCTCGCTATTGGAACACACTGTGTGTTCGTCGTTCCTGTCCATGTTCCTACGTGCGTTCGACCCCACCCTTCCTCCTCGCGGCTATAATCATTCTATATCTGCCGGCTGTATATGTGCCAATAACTGGTAAGCACGCTTAACGGGTTTGATCAGCGTCAATGGAATTCGTTGAATGGATCTCCGAACAGTCTCTCGTCAAGTTAGGACGCTTAAACCTCCCAGAGAAAATAATTTGCTACTACGATGGGGAACGATGGAGATTTAATACTCTCGTAAAAAATGACGAAATACACACTTTTGCTCCCTTTTTTCTTGTAGCGCGAGAGATGTTGCAAAAAAAATCTGCACCGGTACCGCGATATCGGTATCGCGTTTGGCCATCGCGCGCATGCTAGATTCGCTGTGACGTCAGAAGGCGAAAAATCAATCCACCCTGCCGCCGCACTGTAGCGGGATATATAAGGGTTGCGAGAGCGTGTGATCCACTATCGTCGCCACCCCTTTTCCCTCTCTCCCTACCGCCATTTCTCATCGTCGTCGTCGTCGTCGTCGTCGTCGCGCGTTGTTAATTGTTACAGCAGTCACGTTCGCAGACATGATAAAGAGGAACAATAAAAAGGTTTTTACGAGAGTTCTAGCAATTTAACGAAAGAGAGGAAAGATGCGTACAAGCACTCACGCGTCGTCGCGTTAAAGTTCGCGACTCGTAAACTGATTGATATTGCATAGAGAGGATGTTTATCGCTACGACGCGCGCGCGCGCGCGCGCGAGATTAACCGCAATTTACGGTCACGTGCATCATCCTTGAGATTATATTCCGTCGCGAATAAACACCGAATGGTGAATGACCATGAAGTCGTCATCAATGCGAATTAAAGACGCGCAAGACGATCGTAAAAATTAAACTCTTTTCTTATTACGCAATATTTACGATGAGTTGCGTGCAATTGAAAATTGCGATAAAATTACCGAAGTTGTTAGTTAACCCGAAGTATCTAATTACCAGTTAATTGTGCACTTTTTCTCTTATAATTTTTTCCGTAAACTTCGGTTGAAAAGAATAATAAATGTTTTCTTTGAACATCGAAGCGCTCAAGTATATATGAATGAGCGTTTGTTGCTTACTTCTCCGAACCGCGATGGAAGACGATTACCGTTATTGCGAAAATTGACGGTTTCGCGATAGCGATTACATTTATACATATGATCCCGACGTGAACAACGCGCGGAGTCAATTCGCGAGCGGTGGTATTTAACCGATTAATTAATTGGCCCCCGCGACTTGTCCCGGACGACGGCGACACACGAGCGACACGTACTAATCGGCATTGTACTTATATAAGCGGCGATGGCTCGCGAACTGTCCGGAAGTCTAATACGCAAAATTACTCAAACACACGTAATAATGGCAATCTCGCGTGTCTTATACTTTGCACGTACCAATAAGCAGCGACAAACACGCTTCTGGGCAATCAAACACAGCGCGTGTGTCCACCCACGTAACCAGCGTATGCCTATCTTCTCCCAGGACGGGGGAGGAGAAATTGCCAACATCGACCGCGTCGAATTCCCTCGGTTGATTATCGGCCGCAAACTGAAATCGCGGCACTGCAAAACGGCGTCTTATACGCAACGCATTAAACGCGAGAAAGACTTCGCGCGCGAAGTAAGACAAACACGCGCTGCTCATTGATAAATAATTCACGTAACAAGCCTCACATGTGAGTTATGTACATTGCGATACCTGACGATAACAACATATTAGTGCCATTTCATGGCACTGTCTGACACGGTATTTTATGGTACAAGCTATTTTGTAGATAAATAAAAAAGCCAATCGCGATTGTATTATTGTTTCAATTTCTGATCGTCACGGTGTAAATAGCGCGTCGTCATCTGATATGACACTTTCAATCCGTTAAAAAAAGACATAAATAAAAAAATAAAACACGATATAAATAAAAATAGAATATGTACTATGTATAAAAAACAATGTTTATTACTATATAGAAAAACATTTATTTTATAATTAATAAATATTTATTTTATATTTTAACATTTATTTCTTTGTATTTTCTTTATAACTAACATAAGTGTTTTTGCGCTCAGGACGCAATTAATAAATGTTAATGACAAATGTAAATAATAATATTAATATTAATGATAATAATATTAATGATCAAGAGAGTGCGACTAACACTTGGTGGTTACGTAACGTGACAACACAAACAACATGATATTACATGCCAAGCAACTTCATGACAGCAATTTATGACTTGAACAGTACACTCTATTGATATCCGATAGCGGTTCCCGCGCAGTTATAACGCATTTAATTAGTTAAAAAAGATACAAAAAATTGCGCAGTTTTCATGATCCCATGCGGAAAATTGACTTGTTTATCTTCCTCGTTCCGCGGAAAATAAAATCTCTCTGAATCACGAACTACTTTGTGTGTAGCGTTTCATTGCTCGAAAAACAAGTTTCTTCGCGCAATAAACGATCGTTTGTGTGCGTACACGTGTATTTTATTTATACGCTCAAGTGTATACATAGCTCCCGCGCTCTCATGTGCATATTGCGTTGATGAATAAAATCTTGCGCACGTACAGCAACGCAAACGCTTAAACTTGGCATGTGCGCGAATTAATCATCGATGCATTATTTTGCAATTAATTTCAATAAATCGTCATAATAATTTTTCGTTTCCCCGCGAACTCGTTGGAACAACAGGACTAATATGAAAAAATAGCAAAGATGACTTTCACGAGTTACGATCCAAATTTGCACTTGTTTTGTGCTCAACAATACGTCAAGATAAAGAAGAGACAGATATGTGCGCACGAAGAGAAGATCCGTAATAGGCGCCAAGTGGTTAAACAAAAAGATAATAAACAACAGACAACAGAAATATTCTTGACTGCTCGTTGCGTTTCGAAAGAGAGAGAGAGAGAGAGAGAGAGAGAGCACACAGGCGTTAAATATGTGCGATTCTTGAAACGCGAGCGGAATGAAATAAGAGTGAACACAACATCCGAATGCGGACGGAGAGGTGGAAGAAGTTAAACGTAGTCATACAGCGGTCGTCGTCGCGCGAAATTCGCTCTCTCTCTCTCTTTAGCGGTACTTAATATATGTACACCGAGCGGCAAATACAATGATTCCACCGCTCTTCGCGGTCGGCATGAGGAATCAAAGTAGATTCAACAGAGGCATTATTCGATGTGCATCAGACGATGGGCATCATTAGCTTATTAAGTTAGTTAAGCGAGGACGAAAGAAGACAACGTTTGTATGCGCCGGTTCGCTTTCGAACCGGTCGAAGCTGCGATATTTTTCTTTTTGTTTTTTTTGTTTTTTTTTTTTTTTTTTTTGCGCTTCGTGGAAGAAGTAACAAAATTCGCTGTCGATCCGCATCTGAAAACTCGCACTTCTGCCCGTCGACCTATNAGATGTTTTTTTTTCTTTTTTTTTTTTCGCTTCCTCCTTTCCTCCTCCCCTCCGGCTTTTCCTCTCCGAGACGATATTTTTTTTTTTTTTTTTTTTTTTTTTTTTTTTTTTTTTGCGCTTCGTGGAAGAAGTAACAAAATTCGCTGTCGATCCGCATCTGAAAACTCGCACTTCTGCCCGTCGACCTATCGATAACATCAATACGCAGAAGCATAAACGCGTTTTACGATCTCTCCGTTACGTTGCATAAAATCGGCAAGCCGGAATAAATTGATTTGGCCGCCAGACTAACACAAGGCGATTAGACAGCCACTATTACATCGATAACCGCATCTGGGTCATGCAAACCGCATGGAGCGCAACTTTTTCAGATGTTTTATATTTGATATTGCGACAAATTATAGTTTTTACGAATAATTGCGCAATTCCGTTTCGTATTATGCATTATCTCTTCTCGTAAATCGCCGGTAAATCAAGGTCGTGTTAAAAATGAAACTTTCGTTTATTAATGTTTTACACATGCGACGTAACTTGATTCGCTGGATGAATTTTATATCAAATCGTATTTCTTGTAATTTTATTGTATTTTTATGTAGATTGGTGAGAAACTGCATCGCCACAACTAAACATGTGTCGTATTTTTGTGCTAATAACAAAATATGTAAACAGTTTCATTGCTCCATTTAAACAGAGTAGCTTTTAAATATATAAATATTTTATTTAAGTTTTATAACGTATTATTGGCCGATGCTCATTAGATAAAGATACAAAGATAACATTGCAACGCGTCGAAAGCGTAAAACTACTATGTGGCGCTATCTTGAGACTAATATCATAAAATAACGAACAAACAAAAACTCGTTCGATCACTGAATGACAAATTAATTGTTAGAAAACAAAGTTTATTAATTACCAAAGATTTATTGTCGTAATCACGAGAATCGTTACAAATTTATACGTTATTATTATTAATAATATTCAATAAAATTTAATAAAATTTATAAAAACAAAGCTCATAATATCTACAATAGTTATTGTTATTATATCTACAATAATTATTGTTATTATTATTATTATTATTATTATTATTATTTTGTAGTAAAAAATGTTGTATATAATAAAATAGACAATTGTCATAACATAAAGTGAAGTATGAGAGATAACATTATTGAAAATTAATAAATTCATTTTATTCGCTCAAGAATATGATCTCGAAGAAATTGTTAATCTATGTTCAGTTTTCGGAATGAACCCTGCAGTCCTTCCAAGTCTTTCAGAAAATAGGACTTCAATTCCGGCAAACGAGCCGTCTCGTTCGTGCGACTTAATTTCTCATCGTGCAAGAACCAATCTCTGTTCTTCTCGAGTTTCTCTTGCCACGCGTCTGCGTTTGGGAATACGATAAATTCGATTTATTTATAAAATTGAAATATCGTGAGAATTCTGCATTCTCATAATTTCATCTTACGAATAATTTATTTTATTTCTCTTAAAACGTAAACCAAAAACAGTGCATTTACCATTGAGTTCCTTAATAGTCCCCGCTTTGCCACCCCACTCGTTGGGCAGAATTTCTTTGTCCATGTACGCGTATAGTTCCTCGCCGCCGCCATTGTGAAAATTAAACTGCAAACATAAAACATATGTGTTCTCGTTTTTTTTTTTTCATTTTTTAAGCTCTATCGAGATTCTCGCCTCTTACCTTTTGAGGTAATTTTTGTTTTAAAATCGGCAAAAACAAGTTGATGAAAGTGATGATGTAAGACGGCGTGTGAAGAAAGTGAACCCTGTGCAATCGGAAGGGCATGCAATCTTGTATCGCCAGCAACGCTTGTCTCACAGTGGATAATGTCGGAGAGACTTTTGCTAAATGTGCTGGACTGACATTCTAAAACATCATATATAAAAACTTTCCTCGAAATTAATGTTAGAAGAACTATAAATAATCGCCGCGTTATCTCTTAAAGTGAAAATACACACATATACACACAGAAAAAAAGAAACAATAAAGAAGCATTTTCCTTGATAATCTTATTTCATCTTTTTTTGCGACTAGTTTTATAAAACTTTGTTAGCCTCGCGCAGTTTCGTGTACTTTTAAACTAACACAGCGGCGTAACTAGGTGAGAGTGCTCTCGATGTGCTCAGCGCTTAAGTGCAACTTTCCCTTCCATGTTTCATCTCCCCTGCGGTTCTATATCTTATCCTTCGTATATATCTTCTTTTCACAACGTATGAACGTATATAAGTTCGGGTCATCCTGGTATTATAAGATTATTAAAAAACTTGCAATCTCTCGCTCCTTGGGCGAGGCAATGGATGTCGTTCAATGTTATTTACCAATAACGTTAATACATTTAATTACGTGAGAGAAATAAATAAAGCTAGCGAGAGCTGCGAAATATTTTTTTTTTTTTTTGTAAATCAATACACTTTGTGTAATTCGAATTAAATTCAATCGTGAAAATCATGAAAATCTATATTCGCGATGCTCAGTTTGCATCTCGTAAAACAGAAAAACAATCTTTTTTCTTCTCTAAAAAAAATTGTCTTTCTAAGAATTAAATTTATTGTCAATTTTAAGTAACTTTGAATTTAATAAATTTAATTCTCGGAAAAAAATTTTGAAAAATACAAGCCAAGAAATTCCTTGTCGCGCACATATTCGTCGTCAATAACTGTGACGTGACATTGAGACGCGAATAAAACATGAAAAAAAGAAGTAATTGAGACAATTACGCTTGTGTGTTGTACCTTAAGATCTATAACCATAATATTGGACAAGCAGACTTCCTCCTTCAGACGAATGTCGAGTATCATTAGAATACGTCTGATTAGTGCCTGTAACGAGAATTTGTCGGAGTTGAAGTTATTTAGGCTGCCGATAGTGACGCGATATCCTTCCTCGGTTAACGTTGGCAAGGTGAAGTAATTCCTAACAGAGAAATATTTGCGTAGAAAACTCAGTAGTAAACACAACTTCTAATTTGTTGCAAAACATTATCATTGGAATTATTTAACGCTTCCTCGTGGGGATTTATTTGCGAAAGCAAACATAATATTTTTTTTATTTACACGACTTCGTAGGACTCCTTAATGTCCCGAGACATCGGATCGCGTACAGCGAAAAAATCCGGCAGAGATGTGCGAGCGGTGTAATATCGTTCCAGGATCAATTTGCATCTCTCGACGTTGTTCTTGCAGTTGTAGAGAAATCTTTCCAGTTTGTCATTGTCTGCAAATCATCGGAGAGATTATCCACGGCTTTATCGTCTTTGAAAGCCGATCGGACGTACTTATGACGATTTTTACGAAACAAAAAAAAAATCGAACCTATGTGATTCGGCAAGTGCGGCTGCTTGGAGAGCCATTGTCGCAGCACTCTGATATCATTCTTCCTTATTTCCGGATCAGACGGGAGCTCCGCGTTCATGCGTTTCTGTTGCGCTGGCGTTGGCGGTAACAACGTCATGATCTCTTCTGAAACAACAACACAACAATCAAAATTGGTATCGCTCGTCTGCGTATACGGAAATCGTAGAATTTGATGTACAAAAGAAAATTCCGAACAACTATTATCTAAAGTATTTGCTGTTTTTTTTAAAAACGTTGCATACATTTGTGTTTCTACATTAGCATTGCTGCTGAACAAAATTTGCAATGATTTGTAAAACACGAATAACAAAACAACAAACCTGCTACAGTTACCAATTTCTATAGAGTAGCAGATTTCTATAGTAGCTAACTACAGTCTTTATTCTAACAAATCAGCAGCATCGTTTCTTTCAATTGTGGATGTGATATTCATTAGACAGTGCGAAACTACATGTTTAACATTTTTTTTACTTTAACATCACACTTTTCAAGCGCAAGTGAAGATAACATTACATAATTAAATTAAATTTACATAATTCTTCGTAGTTTGGTTTTCCTATTAGCGGGCAAATATTTGGTTTCAAATTCCGATTACTAACTGATAAATGTCCGATAGAGACATGTAGTCAAGAGTCAACATAACACATGACAATAAATTTGTAATATATTAACAAAACTATGAAGATTTGTAGTTCTTATTAAAATATTTGTCATTGGTTTAGAAATATTGCAAGAAAAAATAACAGCATTTACTAAATTTATTTAAAAAAACATATCAATAAACAGAATTTCATAAATATAAAAAATTTATGTACATTCTTACAAAAATTTATTACTAATATGGCTAAAATAATAATTATTTTGAATAATAAAAACGCTATTCAAAAGAGATTTTAATATATTCGAGAGTATTAATATTACTTATTATAAGTAAGTATTACTTTGATCATACAGGCAGTACGTTTTTGCAAGAGCATAGATAATTTACGCAGAAATGTTAAAGATGTTTATCGTAGACGTTTGCAACTTGGAATAAATTAAAAAAGCGAATAAATTAAAAAAGACAAACAATCCTGTAACATCATATATCTTTAACTTATTTTAAGTTTTCCTGCTAGAGATGGATGTATTGTAGACTTATACGACTGACTGTATACGTACATATGAGTCTCAAAAATTTTGTGAAGAGAGAATGTAGCAATTAGTGCAATTAAGAAATAAGAATATATGTTATTGATTTTTTTACGATAATTTTTATGATTTGCGATAATTGCGTTTTCATGTATTTTTGTATATTAATTAATTTGCAAGTGTGACAGATATTTTCTCATACACGCGTTTTGCAGCGCGATTTACTGTGGCTGCTCGATAGATAGCCTTGATTCGCACTCGGCACTACACAAACGGTGTTTAACTTTTCGAAATATTTGTTTAACGTTGTTGCCGAACGAAGGTGAGTCCGGAAGTTAACACACACATAAACGAGAAAGAGAATTGTCAAGGTGGAAAAGATAAAAAAAGAGCGTGTGCGTGACGTAAACGACAATTTCGCGCACATGACCTCGTTTTTTGAATTATCTTCAAATTTCGAACACGCAGGTTTTGTTTGAAAGCCAATCGGCTCGTTGAATACCGAGTGATTGTTCTCCAAAAATGACATTCACACAAAAATATTTTCAGCGGCTCGAATTTGCATTGTTTTTGATAAGAGAAAAAAAATTAAGTTGAAATGTTCATCGTAATAATAAATTAACAGTTAACTCTTTATAGTGTGTAGTTTTCTATCAAAAAATTTGCGCGAGTTACATTATTGCACAAACACAAAGTAGATGTAAGAAGACTGAATTCTAATTAATATGAAAACTATATATAATTTTTACTTCTGGAAAAAAAGAATAACATTAATCATTATTGTGGTCACTTTGATTAGATAAATCGTTTCAAGATTATTGAACGAAAATTAAATATAAAATCGATTTTTTCTTTATAACCTGCTTCAAAATCTGCTCTACTATAGAAGAACAAAGAATTATAAACTGAATATGTCACGGACTAATCTTACACTTGTTTGTATTAAATAATTTAACAATTTATACATATTTCAAAAATAAACGTACAATTTTATGTTTTGCAAAATTGTTCATATTTTTTTTTTAAATTATTTGAAAAAAAAAAGATTTTAAGAAGCAATTAAAAGTTTTGCGACACTTACTTGTTTTTTGCACAAAAGTTGAAAGTCACCCAGTCGAGTTTGTGAGAAAAAAATCCAAGCGACACAACAAAGCCCAACAATTAAAGAAATATCTTCCGCGATTCTTCAGAACCTCTATCTATTTGAAGCAAAGAGGAGCGATTCCTCTCTTCTTTAAGTCTGGGCTACAACTAAGTTCCCCACCACACAAACATCATGTAGTAAGTATAGTATAAAGTATATTCAGGTGCGTGACAAGCGCCGAGCACGTGCGTGAACTTAAGTAGAGAGAATGCAAACTGTCCGTCTTGACGGTTTCTGTAACGAAATTTGACCGCCGTGACCCAATTGCAACAATGTAGTATCAATTTCGATCCCGCGCGAAAGTAGTGGAGATTCGCAGAAAATATCTTTGATGTGTGAATAATTATCGCTGTGTCTCTTCAAAAAATTCGCGCTTAAAACTTGTGTTTAATCTATCGTTAAAATTACCATTTAGAAATTGAAATCTCAGGAGATTGCAATTACATTGATTGCGTATATAAAATTCACAGATTTTTCTTTATTCGGTGTTTGCAGACATCACATGATTTTACATCTCGAGTTTCTTTTTCAATGCACTGTTTCCGCAATATTGATTTCGGCATTGAACGTCGCTGTTTCTTAGTTTGTTTTGTTTTATTATGAAATTGGCGTCCTCGAAGAACCTGTTCAGGCAATGATGTAGACGTCTCTTGGCAAATCCAGTTTGAGTCCAAGAAAGAATTATATGAAACATTTGTCTGATATTTAGCATAACTGCTAGAAAATAATATGAAGAAATAGGTTTTTATCAATAGTTCACGTATCGATTTTATCTTTAATTTTCAAGATAGTTATCGCGTAGAATCAATTACTTGCTAACTCTTCTAAACAACATGGTAAGCGAAAGACTTTGTAAACGCTCGTGAAATTTCTAAATGTTTGATTGAAATTGAGATAAATGCAATTATAAATGATTGACACTTTTTACATGTAGTATATGCGTGAACCCATTAAAAAAAGGCACATTTTAAACTCTAGCTGTCAAACTATGCTTGCGACAGTGATAAAAAAAAAAAAAAAATCTAGAATGCGGTAGATTACCAACATACGAATAAAAAAGCATAAAAATATAAAATATATAAAATATAAAAATGTAAAAAACTATTTAGACTTTGTTGTCGAAAGCCGCGAAAGATTGCAATAATTTGTGAAACATAGGCAGATAACAGAGACAATAATATCATTTTTTGCACAACGTACTTAGATTTTGACACACCAGTTTTTTGTGATTTTCTTGCCTCTGTCGTATTAGAAAAAAAAAAGATAGACTATGAACTAATGCAGCCAGTTCGGGAAAAAAAACAAACCTATAGACTGTGAACTAGTGCAGCCAGTGCAGAAAAATAAAACAAATTTTGTATTGAAATGGAGAAGTCATTAGGTTTGTTTTTTTTCTCTGAACTGACTGCACTAGTCTATCTTTTTTTTTCTAATATGGATAAAAACAGATAGACTGTGAACTAGTGCAGCCAGTTCAGGAAAAAAAACAAACCTATTTTAGTAGTTTCGTTTGACAGCTAAGCAAATTGACAGATTTGGTTAAACGCGCGCGAAAGTGCCAGATTGCCGTTTGAAGCAAAGCGTGGACAACCGCTACTATATAAAAGTTTGCCGCATTGGCAAAAGAGAAAAAATTATTGCGAATAAACGAAGTTGTTGAGCATGATAAAACTACGTTTTTATTTCTACTGACATAATGATAAAATAGAGTCTGAAATATTCGTACGATATGTAAATCGAGAGAATATTTTTGAAAATACTTTTTTATAGCGTAAAATTAAACTTTAAAATGAGACTGTTGCGCGATAACTACCTTAATTAAAATACTTACTGATCCGCTGCCACATTATGCCAAAAGAATTTCGCGCAGATACACTCCGGCTTTACACGACGACACACTTTACATACGAACTTATACGACGGACAGGCACTGTTAAAGAACAAAACTCAAGATCTCAAAAAGATAATTTATAACAAATGTAAAAATAAAAATGGAAAAATGTAAATGTAAAAATAAGTTTGAAAAAACAAATTGTCGACTACTGTTTGCAAGAATGTAAAATCATACGTAGAATTAATTCGCTCTCAGATTTGGAGCAGATTTTTCTGACATTCTTGATTCAAATACATGCTCTCACAACAAAATAAAAATTCTCTCACCAAGGATTCAAATTCACATTCTCACAATAAAATAAAAATCCTCTCACCAAGGTGAACGTGAACACAAACAGGAAGTTTTACACGGTGAACTTTGAGTTTGATTTTTTCGAAAGACGCGTTCAACACATTTGCACTTCGTCCACCGCCACTCGCAAGGATTACGTAGCGTAGTACACCATCTGCAACCGTATTTGTTCTTCGCTCTGCAAATTTACGAGCAAGCGTGAGATTCACGGCAAAAGAGTGCGAGAGAGAAAATGCCGATTAAAAAAATAAACAAAACTCACACTTCGAAAGCCAAAGCGCACCAGAGACACGCGAGACAAGCACAGCTGCACAATGCGACGATCTCCAGCATTTCTGAGATTAGCTCATTATGATAAACGATTGTGCGCGGAACGATTCCGCGCGTCGAACTGACGAAAGATTTGGGTTCCAAGGTTCCATTTTCTTTTCGATTGCAATCGACAGTCAGTCGCGATCGATCCTCTTACACTTCACGTCTCACCGTCATGTATGTCGTAACATCACATTTGTCGCTGTCAAGAATTGTGATCGCGCTTCGAAAGTTTCGTCTCTCTGATTTCGAATTCAAAAAGATCGAGACATCGGACATTTAAGATGAAGTCGTAGAACACAGCGCGCGGAACTTCCCACTTCCTGCGCGATGCGAAATCACCGCCGACTTGCGAAATGGTGGACTGTATCACTATATGCAACAGCGCTTGCATAACGTGCATCTGGTGCACTCTTTTTTCGATATGGTACGAGAGCTCGTTACGAGTCGCGCAGATTGCAAATAAAATCGGCCGAGATCTGAGGATCTGCTGTTTCGGCGTAATCTCGTGTGTTTGAGAGTTTTTCGTATTGTGTGCTTCCTTTCTCTCTAATTTAGTTTCCCGGGATTCTCGAGAGACCTTAGAAAAATTGACTCGGACGAGTGTTGTGTACGTAGGAAACCGGTTTCGAAACATCGACGAGCAGAACTACATGATTCTTCGAGATGTGTGAAAGAGGTTTCGGTTTGTCCGCGACGAAAGTTCAAGGACGTCTCGCACTTCGAGCGCGAAAATCGACAAGAACATCGCAAGTGTCGTAAGGGAAAAATGTGCGATCGAGTATCGGAAACCTGCCGCGATGCGCATAGGTGCTCGCGAAGGAAAAACAGGACGACTTCGCCAATATGCGACAGACTGATCAAACATTCGGACAGTTGCGATAATTCGAATTGCTCTTCGAGCAGAAAGAACGACGCGATCTCGAAGGCGAACGAAAGCGAGCGTCGTATTTGTACAAGATCCGGTGGCAATGGCGTCTGTTTTCAAGGATCGGAGATAAATAAACGGAATGCGTTAATGGAATAAAAACATTGAACGACAGTAGAGTTTCTCGTTTTCATAAAATCGAACAAATGACCGCGAGGTAGAAGATCGCATCAAACACGGTTACATCTTGTATGATACACGAAATTAAATTCCTTCGACAATTGAAATTGTTAAACAAGACATCATGCATATTTCTATTGTCACCGTATTTGCAAATCATATATTAAAAAATTGATAAAAAGCCAAAATTTTTAAATATTTAACGAGAATTTTCAACTGCAGCTTCGTTAGTTTCGAAATTCCGCTCAGTGCTGCGATCGTATTTCTTGGTCACTGCATCTTTATGAATGACGATATCCTTGAGAGGTGCACGCGATGAATTGACATCGGAATCGTCGACGATTTGCACAACTTTTTGAACTGTCGAGAACTCCATCACGACTGTTGATTTCGCGTCGTTTATCGTCTGAGAAGCCTCGGACATTTTTGATTTTTCGTTGAGTTCTCTTGAGTCGAATTCATTTCTAAGATTTAACAAACACAATGAAAAGCATACACAAAGTGTGTAACTTACAAGAAACTTACAAGAAGAGAGAAAGAAAAAAATACTAATAAAACAATAAAATTTACGAAAATGACGCTTCTTGTCCGTCGTTTTTCTTCTTTCGATATTCCGCTAATAAATATTGCAATCTCTTCCTTGATTTTTTCCTCGGACATTGTTTGTTTCTGTGTTCGCGACTGCCGTTTGTACTGGACTTACTGACGTTCACGTGGCCGTCGGATTTTCTTAGCTCTTTGGGGATTTGTAAAGTGACGCTCTTCGATTTCTTTAAAACGGACTTCCGTTGAACATCATTGTTTCTAGTGCAACAACGATGGCTCTGATATTGCCACCTAACACAACGTTCGGAATTACATAAGAAAGAGAGAAAACGACTCTGAATTTCTCGAATGAATGATTACCATAACACACAGGTCGTGACTGTGGAGCTGAACATGAAAAAGCAATTAAGCGCTGTCAAAACTATTATTGGTTCCAGCATGATATTGTTAACAATTTTCTTCGCCAACAATTCCGAAAACAATTATTATTCAAAGCGCACAAGTATTGTCGCTTACATAATTTTATAGAAAAATCGAATTACATAATCGTATGCACATAACCGTCACTTTTACGTAAATCACTTTTTTGTCGACGCACTTGACAGCCATTTATACTAATTCGATTTATGCAAGTTCAATATTTTCATTTGCATTAAAAGCGTGACAAAGTTCACACATTTGCAATATTACATGATAAAAAAAATTGAACTATATTAAAAATAATACTTTTCGTTATGTTTTACTTGCTAAAATTTTTTTATAGAAATTTGTTTTATAGAAATTGAGTTTTTTTATTTGCACACAACACACACACACACACTCTTTTTTTTAAACCCACACAAGGTTACATATTATTTTGTTTTTTCAAAGTATTATTGTCAAAAACTGGGATGGTAATCTTTGAATCTAGCGACACGCGTGAGATGTTTTTTCTTCAAATTCGGCAAAAACGTGTCGCCTGCGGACGTCAGCAGGTGACGGAGCAGAAATCGGAAAGGGAAGACATTCAGGAAGTGCGTACAGATTACCATAGCTGTCGACAGGGGAAGCGGCCAATCAGTAACCCTGCTATACGTCGCAGACCTTCTCTCCGCGGGAGTTCTTCGTGGGTCCTTTTGTGGACACCGGGGCGCACAATGGCGCCGTAACCGCAATATATAAAAACGCTGGTCTCGAGATCCCCGATCCGCGCATCTGTGTGACGTAATATAATGATGATATTACGGCTTTCTCCCCTTACTCTTCGTTTACCGCGAATCAAGCAGTCCCGGCAGTGACATTTTCGATGTTACAATGTGAAGAATCGGCGGACCACCCTGAACGACGATCGCGCAAGTTCACCACCCGCGGCGAACGCTTTTGCTGATTTATTTACTTTCCTGTTATTGATGACAATTAGACTGTTAACGGAGAGCAAGAGAAAGAAATGTCGGAATAATAAAATTAATATGATTTATATGAAGATATAAAAAATTATTAGCGCTTGAGGAAGAAAATATTGCCACTAATAATATTATAATATCATAGTAATGTTTATTTAATTATTATAGAGTAATATTTATTTTTGTAATATTATAGTGATATTTTTTCTCTAGAAGAAAGAACCTAATTATTTTGTTCTGTAATATATAATCCTCATTACATCTTTTTATTGCCAAGAAAATTTATTGACGAAGAAAGAGAGAGAGAGAGAGAGAGAGAGAGAGAGAGAGAGAGAGAGAAATCTTCTCAAGATATTGCACACACAAGCTTTTTCACAAGTTTTATATTCCGTCTATATAGACCGTGCGAAAATATCTATTTTATCTCGCTTCTCAAGTACTTCGTGAATTATTGCTTCTCTTTCATCCCGAAAATGTCCGATTTCTCGCGTAAAAGATCTTCTTAACGCGCACAGCAAGTCGTTCCACGTATATAATATCGCGGCCACTTGTCGCTCCATTCATCGACGCAACCGCAGACTTCTTTCCCGGATCGGGAAAAAACGAGTAGCTTTTCATTCGCGACTCGTCACGCTGTTTCCTCGTGTGCGTCAAGAATCATCTCTCTCTCTCTTTTTTCGTGGCGTCCTAATTTATTGGCCAGCGCCATTGTCGCCGCTCTTAAAACGTGACCACACAGAACGCGAACGACACCTTTATGAACTCCCATGCCATTCACGATTACGAAACCGCCCACGCATTTTCTTACCCCGACGCGTCGCCGTATTGTCCGCATCCCGCTGTCACTTTCCTGGCCGATAATCGCGACATCCATCCTCCTTTTGTGCGTTTTCACTTTATTATACACGTCGGATGGACATCTCGACACGAACGTGTCGCGGATGCCGCTCGCGGGACATTCGTGATTCGCCGACTGTGACGACCCGGAGAAAATCTGTGACAATGTCGAGGAAATATGAGAGCAGTTTAATATCCTTCAAATATCCCCTCTCCCACCCTTCGAACTGCGTAAAGCACGACGCGGCGGCGAACCGAGGAATTATTCATATTATTATTATTTACCTAATAATATCTAAAGTTCACGAGACAAAATCTTTTTTTTTCTTTCTCGAGAGAAGAAAAATCTATGAAAAGTATTTATATTCATTATATATGAAAATATATTTTTAACACACGCGTCTTTTTTCTTGGGAGTCCAATCAGAGAAGAGCAGAGAGATCGCGATTGTGAGTATTTCAACATGCGAAAAGTCACGGTAGCCTCGTTGCCTATTCTTTGACTTGGCCGTTTTACCGTGAAAACCCGTTGCCGACAAAGGCACCGAGGAGTTGGTGGCAATTATGATAATTGTGTAGGATTTGACAATGCCATCGTCTCCACGTGTGCTGCGTCATCGATCGTCGTGAAAGCCGGATGAGAGGGAAAGGAGTCAAGGAAAGAGGGAAACAGTCCCGAACGGAGAGAAGAGACTCTCTCTGTCTCTCTCTCTCTCTCTTTCTCTCTTCGATCTGGCCGGCCGTAACGAAGCAATTTTGCATGGCTGGTCGATCGAAACGATGAATGAACTCGCGGGACGCGCACTCGCGAGTTTCGCGCTTCCATGTAGTTGTCGCGGCGGTAACACGTACTTGTGTAAGAATTCCATCTGCGTGTCATTGACAAATGACATCAACAAATGACACAAAATTCTAGTCTTTCCTACTGAAAATATCGCCAACGACCTTTTTTATATTTAAAACACTTTATTATAAAGAGTCAAGAGTGTGTTTGCGGACGGACGTCGTTTTTTGTTACTTATTTCTTTTTTTTTTTCATTTTTGCTTTCTTTATAGTTTTCTTTTGATTTTTCTTCGTTTTGTGATTAACTAAATCGGCAACGGGTGGTGCAACCACGGGTACAGATTCAAATGATGGCGGTGGAGGTGGCGGCGATGACGGCGGAGATGGCAACCGCGGTGGTGGTTTGGGAGTTCTGAGTTCAAGTTCGACGTTTCTGTCTCTCCGCTCGGAACCTTCCGCCTTCTTCTTTATCCTCAACAAGAAGACGCTCTGATCGCCTTCGGTTATGCAGTCGCTGTACACTTCTTGAGTTCCCGAAGTGAACTGCGGATAGACCGTAACGGTCTTGTACTGGCGATGGTCTTCCCCATCTTTGCACGGTTCTATCTACGAGACTTCGACTTTAGACGACTTGTTTTTAGAACGTGCAGTTGAGAAACAGTAAACGTACGTAGTTAAAAATATTGTCTTTTTTTTTAAATAAAACTTGTGTTTGTTTTTCAATATAAAACGAACTTTATAGCCAATAGTCTGCGCTCTGTAGACGGGATCTTCTCTTTTGTGCAAATGGGACATCGACTGGACGCGAAACACGATGCGATCGTCGCAATACGCGTTGAATATTTTCGGACCGCTCTTGCTCGTCGGTCTCTGAACCACGACGCAGTCGCAAGGAGGATCCCATTCCTTTTGCTTCTTCTTCGACTTGGTCTTGTTTTTCTCCAATCTGATAATTAGCTGGTTGCTAAGCATCTCCGCTCCGATCTCTTGGTAATATTTTGTGCAAACGTTCTTGTTAACCGACTGTGATGTGTATGACATTGGATGGGACATTGGAGAACACATACCTTGTTAAAAAAACATCTTGTTATTACAAGTTACGTCCCAAGTAGTACAATCCTGAATTAACACTTAAATCTGCGAGTTGAGCGGAATATTCCGTTTTCCGCGACCTGTGTGTTGAAGAATTAATATTTTTTATAAATATTTTAATGAAACTCTGTTAACTTTCTTCTAAGCGCGAAAAGCCGTCCGCGTTGAGCAAAAGGCGCACACACACAACCGCCTCGCAGATCAAGTGTTAAAATCACAAACACTAATTTGAAAACCAAGGTCATTACTTTTGTCGCTGAAGGACTGCATTTTCACTGGTAATTTAAAATTCAGGAGCCAACGTTTGTATTAAAAAGGAAAATACTTTTTTACCGATCCATTTTTTTTTTTTATGTGAAAGGTTATGGTTTGTTAAAATGTGCTACATGCAAGATCATTGCTGCACCCCGTGTGTAAGATCGATTCTTCGAAATCCGCCACAATCTTCGCTCGTTAGGAAATAAGTTCACGTTCCACCGCAGACTTGTCGCTTTCTTCGCAACCAACATGGCATCGTTTGGATAAAACCCGGTCTTCGAATTCACTCGCCATCGTGTAACTCGTGCAAAACAAGTTCATGCATCCGCACGAGCAGCGGTAACGACGAGAATGATCGCGGCTACCAAAGCCTGCGGTTGTCCACAATCTCGGCTTTCGTTGGTCGCTCGAGCAAAACGTTCGTGTTCGTTATCTGACGAAAGATTTTCTTGTTGCGCCAAAAGTTCCCGCTGCGCTCCGTCGTGTTCGGGACACGTTCCTTCCACGTACGTATCGCCAATTCGCGGAACAGATTTTATTGTTTTTCTTGTAGTTTTTGAACGAGTTAAGAAACAAAGCGCGACACACGGTTGCAGGACATTGAGCGTCGCGTCGAAAGAAAGCGTCGGCAAACAATCGTCGAGAGACAAATCGATGAAACATGGAGCGTCCAGCGCGGAGAGAATTCCAACGAAGAAGATCGTGTCCGAGATCGTACGGAAGAAACAGCCGTACAAAGAGATCGAGGCCGTCATCAACGACAATCGCGTCATCATCAGGATGCACAAGGAGCGGGAAGACAAGGAGGAATACGAGCCTCCGTGCGAGTGCGTCGATCAGGAGGTAACATCGAAGGATTCGACGTCGAGTTTAAAACAATGCGATAAAAATGGCGTAGCGTTTGAAATGGCCAACGGTACTCTGGAAATTCATCGCGCTTCTCGAGAAGACGCGACGGAGACGATCTGCGATCGCGAAAGATGCCGCGCGGTTACGTTGTATCCGAATGTGAAGGACAACGACTCAAAATCTTCTCAAGTAGTCGCGTCGGAAAGGGATGAACACGACAAATCGAGAGAGCAACTGGATCGGGAAGAAAATCCGAATATCTTCGTACTGAGAATCAGAAAGCGCAGCGACATTGGCGACAAGAAACAAAAGATCGACCTCGAGTTCCGAACACCGCGGCCGTGGCGATCAACGAAGGACAAGAGAAAGGAACTTTCCACGGTTAGATCCGAAAAGTCGGAAGAAACATAAAAGAAAAAAAAAACGAACGACAAGGAGAAATAAAATCAAAAATGTCAAAAGTTTTGATGTTCTTTCATTGTATCTGAATATTAATTCGCTTTTAATTCGCTTGATTTTAACCTTGTAAATTGATTCGAAGAAGGATTTAAATAAGGCCGCTCACACACTCGTGTTCTCACGAGATCAATTTGTCTCGGACTATCAGTCGAAGGCGGGTATTATTTTTAACGCGTAACAAATCGAGCTTCCGGGAATTGAAACCTCGAGAATCACCCGATGAATGCTCGCCGTTGTGTATTCGCTTGATTTGTCTCGCATCAGGTGTATCGTTCGGGACGTAAGCTCCGTAGAAAACAACGCGACAGGTGCCGAACGTCTCTCTTCTTGGGACGCAGAACCTTCATTTTTTAAAACGAGCTCTGTTTATCGAACTTCACAGATTTTTTCACTCGTCTTTCGAAAATCATTCGCTAAAGTACACTTATCGCAACTTTATTGTTTATTACGTTTCTATTTGTTACATGTATTATTTTTTTTTATTTTTTAAAATTCACAAAAGAGAAGTTTTCACAGCGCGTTTTCGATGCGATCTCCGCTAACTGCTACGACGCGAAGACGTAATCGAGGGAGAGTCCTGAGAAAACGTGTCACCACGGAGAAAATTGTCGTGCGTCGCGTTTCTTTATCCCCGAAGATCAGCGTTCCGAGCGGAGATCAAGCGTTGACCAAGAGAGAGAGAGAGAGAGAGAGAGAGAGAGAAAAAAAAACTCGGAAAAAAGAGATCTTCAAAAATCTCGAGGACGATTCTCACGATATGACGCTCAGAAGTCAGGTGCGCGCGTGAATGGACGCGTCTGGCTTCCATTCATTCATTCCTTCGGAGGGATTCGAATAGCCACCCGCCCACCAAAGCCCCCTATTTTTTGACGTCGAACAGTCTCAGAAGAATAGAAGAGAGAAAGAGAAAGAAAGAGATAGAAAAGAAAGAAAAAAAAACGATGATTTCTCACAATCAGTGGAGTGCGCGGCGATCCGAGATCGAGTCGTTCTTTCGACCGTCCCGTTCTATTGGCGCGTATAATGATAAGCCAAAGACTTTGAGCTTGCGCGATTTTTCAATCGACCTCGATAGCCCTTTCCACGTTCTCGGTTTTATTAATGCTCGGATTTGAGTGAGAAATATGTGACGAATTCTCTTTTGAGAAGAAAATCGTACGGAAATAATGTTCACAAAAAAGAACAAAAAATCTCAAAACTGCAATCATTATCTTGTTAATTGAAACACACCCAAGAAAATTATATTTAATTTGCGCGATTACTGAAGTTTTAATTCTCATCAATGTTTGAAATAAATAATTAATTGTGCACAACTCATGTATGTTTATTGTAATCATAAATAATCAATTTATTTATATCATTACGTAATCTGTCTCATGTACTTATATTTATATGATATTTATTTATGAGAAAAATTGTTATCACATACTCGTAATTGTGCCACATATTTCTAACTTAATCAGTATTTTTTTATCGCTGTCTATCTTATCATCTTAAAGAATCAATGGAAATCAACATATCAGTTTTTATTATCTTAATATCGAGTATTTTTTAAATTTAGATATTATATTGTAAATAATATGAAATAAAATTTACATAAATGAAAATCGCGCATAACCTGCGTTTTTATCACTTATCTAACACTGCGAACTGATTGCGGCGTTCTCGTCATATAAATATTCACAAAATTGCAGAAAAAGTTAGCAAAAAACTTTTTATTTGTTTATAAAAAATCTTTTTATTATCTTATATTATTTTTTTGTTGAAATTTTTTAAATGATTATTTTCTTTGGAAATATACTGTAAAGAATAATTATCGATTGCTAACATATGTCACAGTGTTTCTAACATTTGTACATCTGCGTGTTTCATAATGTCACTTTTAGAGATGGTAAATGTTACACAGCTTGCAAGTGTGCAAATAGAAAAGAATGTTGCTATCGATAAAGAATGTTTACTCAAAAGATAATTATTTTCTCTATCATTACATAAATATTTTTTACCACATTTGAATATTGTTAAAAAGATTATCAAAAAATATGTCGTTTTATATACATTTCAAATGTTAAAGTTTTCCACGAAAATAGTAAAATAATAAATAAATAAAAGTAGTAAAAACCATAGAGTAAACAAGTTTAAGTAAAATAAATTGCAAGTAATATGCAAACACCACTTTTATTTTTTATAAATGTGAAATAAAAAAAACTGTATAAAAAAACTGTACAATTATAAAAATTTTTATTTTACGGTGTTAAGTAATGCAACAATATTGAGTTTGATATTGATCTTGCTCATTTAAATGTAAGCAATTAAGATTTCTTACCGAGTGTGCAAAAGCAATTGCAAAGAAAAAAAAACAAGTCTGACTATTAATAAATACTAATGTATCATGATAATGTACGTGGTACAAGGTAACATATGTATATGAGGTATTGTTAACTGATAACGTGCGGCATATATAATGACTCTTCTGAACTTGTTTTCACAGTTAGAAAAAATTCGCCGAAGTGACTCGATCATCAACGATTAGAGAAGATCATGGCAATAATCTGCAATCTGTTATTCTGTACTATTTTTGTGGCAATATTTATAAATGCAATTTGCATTGCTGCATCATCTAAACCGACCAATTACTGCAATTTACAATCATGTAAACCCAACATTCACACAATGTGCAAATACAAAGTGAGTAACAATGTATGTCGTTATTCTGAACGTAGCGACGTCGTATACACATACGTGAGAGATTCTCTCTGTAAGCAGAGTATTTGTGTATGTTTGATCACGTATTTTGTGTATGTTTGAAAATTGTATAAAATGTAAATTACACCGGTATGAATCCGTTAATACTTTTTACAGCTGATCTTTCGTTCACTCTCTTTCTTCCTTTGCATAAAATTTTTATATAATATTGTCACAGTCGAACAATTTGGGATCGGCCTGTGTTAACCATAGCGATCGCGGATTAACCAATAAGGAGAAGAACGCTATAGTGAACAAGCACAACGAGTTTAGGCAGCGAGTTGCGTCGGGTAAAGAAACCAGAGGAAATCCCGGTCCACAGCCACCAGCAGCTTCCATGCCAAATTTGGTATAATTATATTTTACTCCGCAATATACATATATTAAAACTGTGTTGTAAAAAGCATACTTAAGATGTAAGTTGTTGAGCTTTGATTTGGTTTTCTAGTCTTGGGACAACGAATTAGAAACGATTGCGCAGAGATGGGCTGACCAGTGTAATTTTAGTCACGATGAGTGTAGAAATGTCGGTAAGTAATTATCATATATTTGTACAAGTATATTTTATATAAAAACATCGCTGCCTGTTATTACGATATATGTTATAAATCAACTTGATCTGGCCACACAGAAAGATATCCGGTCGGACAGAACATAGTCATGACAATGAGTACGGGAAAAAATGGCTCTCCTGTGGAAGACATGATTGGAAGTTGGTACAACGAAGTAGCCAAAATGGACAGACGAGAAGTTGAAAAGCTGACGTAAGTGTGATTATAAAAAGTGCAATATTTTTTTAAGTACATTAGATATGGCATGTGTGTGTGTGTGTGTGTGTGTACGTATTTTTAATAAAATTTATTAATTTCTCTAGGGGCAAGAACTTTCATGATATTGGTCACTACACGCAACTCGTCTCGGACAAATCTCACAAAATTGGCTGTGGTCGTATCAAGTATCGAGGACAAAATGGTTGGAATAATCAATTTTTGGTCTGCAACTACGGTCCAGCTGGAAACTATATAGGCCAAAAAATCTATGAAATAAAGAAATAAAATATTTTGCAAGTTAAATAAAACTTGAAAACCAAATCATCGGCAAGAACAAATAGTTATTGTGTTATTCATGTTATTTGATGTAATTAAAGTGATTGTATATAATCGTTATGTTATAATAGTATAAAGATGCACAGAAATTTAAATAATAAAGTTACTTACTATACACACATACACATTAAATACATATATAGTAGTGCTACGTAATAATGTAAGAAGATATCAGAAAATATGAGGTGTTTTGTCAAACTAATAAAATAAATATATAAAATCAAAATAAAAGTTTATTTTCTGGATGAAAATTGTTTTCACACTTTTCCTACGTGTTCGCTTTTGTCACGGACAATCGTAAAAGAAAAATAATAAAAGATAAAAGAAAGGAAGATACCGCACATGTATTTCGTAGTAAAACAAGTAATAAAACACAATAAATAATAATGATAATATTTAGTGATAAAGCGTCATATATAAATCAGAAATTCTTCTGTTGAGAAGGTCAGTTCGTTTTAGTTTCGACCAAAGAGAGAACAAAGCAATTTATAAGCGACAAAACAATAACATTCAAATAAACGTATAATGGCAAGAATTTTCATAGTGTGGTTTACTGTAATAGCAGGAATATTTGTTTCTGCTATTGCAAACGAGTATTGTAAAATCACATGTAAATTCGACGATACGGTATACAAACATACGATGTGCTTATATCCAGTAAGTACAATTATTCACGAGCATTTGAGAATATATCGTCTTTTTCGGAGAAGCGTCATAGTGTTAAAAAATCATATTAATTAAAACTCTTCTATAAAATATTCAGTCAATTCTAATACATTGTATTACAGTCACCAAACCCCGGACCAACATGCGTAAAACCGCATGATCAAGGTTTCACCGATGCTGAAAAAAACGCTGTAGTACAGAAGCATAATGAGTTGAGAAAAAAAGTCGCGTCTGGTATGGAAACCAGGGGTAATCCCGGTCCGCAACCACCGGCAGTTAATATGCCGGACTTGGTAAGACGTAATATATGTATATAACATATATTATACAAAATTTAAAGTTGTTTTTAAAGCTTGATTATACATAAATATTATTTCAATTTTCTTAATTTTCTTCAGACTTGGGATGATGAATTGGCGACGATCGCGCAAAGATGGGCCAATCAGTGCACTTACGGCCATGATAATTGTATCACCGTCAGTAAGTGATATAATTTATGCAATAATATTTATAGCGTAAAAATTTATTACTATTTTGATTCTATATTTTTATACATAAAAATGTTTTTACATACATTTTCGACATGATAAATGTAATGACGTCAGTAATGTGTAAGTTATACAATACCATAACACAACGTGCAAATTTATCGCTATTTAATCGTATATTTATAATTCCATATTTGTTTACTTATAAACAATAAATGTAATTGTAGAGAGATTTAACGTTGGACAAAATATAGCTTACGATCCCAATCATGACGCAACTGTAGAGAAATTGATTCAAAAATGGTACGATGAGGTAAAACTTCATGATCGAAAAACAGTCTCCAGATTTCAGTAAGTTTTTTGAATATTTAATATTCTAAATATACATTGTATGATATTTTATAAATTCTATTGATAAAATTTGTACAATTTTTATTAACAAATTTGCATGTTACTTAAATTAAGCCTGTCTAAATAAACATATACTAGATTTATTACTTTTACAAGTGATATAACACAATATAATAATATCGTTTAAAATCATCTTTAAATTATATTTCTGTCATATTTACTATTAAATTAATATAGAGGCAAGACGGAAATAAGAAACAATTTATTTACAGATTTGATATGAAAACTGGTCATTACACTCAAATAGTTTGGGCAGATACGACAAAAATTGGTTGTGGAAAAATAAAATATACAGATTCAAAAGGTTGGATTGGACTTTACTTAGTTTGCAATTACGGTCCAACCGGTAATTATATCAATAAGCCAATATACAAAATTAAGAAGTAAATTAAATTATCAACAACATATAATGACAAGGCAACAATAAAGCTATATACACGTGATCTTTTAGCAATTATAATGTTGTCTATCATATATTACTTTTATCTCTCGTGCTACGAAAAACAATAAATGCATGTTTTATGGAACTATAATAATCGGTATATAAAATAATACAAAAATAAAAATCAGAGCAAAAACAATCTTTATTGTAATAATAAACAAAAAGCAATATTTAGTTTTGCTTTTAATAATATGTGTATTTTATATTTCTTGATATAAATTTTATTCTTTTCATTATGTAATTATTAAATTATTGTACATTATTAAACAAACATTAAATATAAAAATATATTTGTTATCTCAGTACATGTAAGTTACATAAAATTTTAATAGACCAAGTGAAGTATGTGCGTGTTAATTTATGACATACCACACCACAAATGCAAATAGTCATAAAACAACAATACAAAAAAGTGTTATGAAATGTATTATGATAATATGTTCTGGAACGACACTTGCAACGTATAAATATAGTCAGTGTCAATGTCAACAGAGTCACTGGCAACATCGGTCATATTTGAAGCAAGAAAGCGTTATTACAATTTATAATGATCGCTTTATATTTAATTTTGTGAAAAAGAAAACATTATCATTAAAGGTGTTTGACAACGAAGTAGATTGAAGTAGATTAAAAAATATCTAAATGGGAATTTCTGATATGTTGTATTTTGCTGTAATGATGAGAATGTTTGCTGATATTGCCGTGATCGACTACTGCAATATAGTGTAAACGACTTAACAAAGGAGTTCACACGATGTGCAAGTATTCGGTAAGAAAGCAGAAATTATTCTATTAAATATATATTACATATTAAATATATTATTAATTATATTAAAATTATATATGTACACACATGCACACATATGTACACACATATAAATATAAAATATAAATGTAAAATTTATATCTTTTATTGTTGAAAAAATCAAAAACCCAAATTTTTATATACACACATAGATAAATTCCATATCAGTTGTCAGTGCCGATGTAAATATGCTACGACTAGAGTAGCGTACTTAGTATCATTAATTCTAATACGTCAAATATATTACAGTCGCTAAATTGCTCGGGAACATGCAAAAACGGACGGGATATAAGTTTCACTGCGGATGAAAAAAATTTAATATTTCAGATGCATAATAAACTAAGACGAAAAGTTGCGTCCAGCAGGGAAACCAGAGAAAGCCGCGGTCCACAACTAGTTGCGGTTAAGATAATGCTCCGAAATGATTATTCGCGACGTATAAAACCCAGTCAAATGATCAATATTCGTATCGATAACGTAGTCACTAAAAACAGCTGTCTTTGACAGTAATGTTGATATAACCCATAAATATTGCATTAAATTTTCTCAAAATTAGCAAGAAATAATATTTCTAACAAAGTTGTTTTAAAGTAAAATTTACCAAATCACAAAAAGTCATCACGATGAAAATTTCTGGTATGTTGTGTCTTATCTTATTAATAGGAGTGTTTGTTAATAATATTGCCGCGGTGGATTACTGCAAAATAAAGTGGTGTAAACAATTCAACAAAGGAGTTCACACGATGTGCAAGTACAAAGTAAGCGCATAGAAATCAATTTATTAAATATATTTTCTGTACATATGTATATACGATTTATTTTTTCTTTTTCTCAATCTCGTCGATATTTATAACCGCGAAAATATTGTATCTGTCGTTCGAAATCTTTTGCTTTTTTATTTTTATTAGAGAAGATGATAAAAGTCGAAAAAGTCGACACACAATCTTAAATCTATCGCACGTGTTTAATTTTGTATGATGTCGCAGTCATCAGCCCCGGCGAAAGCTTGCAAGAGCTGGAGTAATCCGGATCTCAGCGACGCTGAGAAGAATCTGATATTACGGAAGCACAACGAACTGAGACAAAAAGTCGCGTCGGGTCAGGAAACCAGAGGAAATCCCGGTCCGCAACCGGCGGCAGTGCAGATGCCGAACTTGGTATAAGACACACGGCGTGTGTTAAAAATTAATAATAAACATTTGTAATAATATTTAAAAATAAATATGTGCATAACAGTTGTTATATCTTTTATATACATTTTCTCAGACTTGGGACAATGAATTAGCGAGAATCGCGCAAAGATGGGCCAACCAATGCGTTTACGCCCACGATGAGTGCAGAGATGTAGGTAAGTTGAAATTTGTGCAATTTATGTTTGCGTGGTCATGGATTGAGAATATAATCGTTTTTTTCTATCGGTACTTAAATAAATATTTCAAACAAGAACAATACCAAGTTGGTCAGAACGTAGCCTACACGACGAGAAAAGGCAATCCCGGTCTGGAACAAATGATCGATCTGTGGTACGACGAAGTAGCTCTCTTTGATAAAAATCAAGTTTCTTCATTTGTGTGAGTGTTTTGTTTAAGTATTAAATATTTGATTAAATGTGCAGAATGTTTGCACATTTAGCAAACGAATCAAGTAACATCTGTGATTAAATTAATATTATGTGAATTATATTATCTCATTATATTTTTAACAAAACTATTTAGGTTTTCTAAAGGGACAGGTCATTACACTCAAATGGTTTGGGCTGAAACGACGAAACTTGGTTGCGGATGTATATCGTACAAGCCTACGAAAACCGACATGAAGAGACAGCACTTGGTATGCAATTACGGACCGGCAGGAAATTTTCTCACTCAAAGAATCTATGAAGCTAGGCAGTAAAATTTCTGGACTCAGTCGATCAAAAACGAGATGACGATTCGAAATCTCAAAAACGAAAAGAAAATTGAAAATTAAATTGTCAAGCGACAAATATGAAACTTCAAAATCGCCAAGCATCAGAATGGCAGTGATTCTATCTTTTTATCTCCTCCAATCTAACTCTCGCATTTACGACGAAGGTAAATGCAACAAATATATACAGCGATAAAATATATATATATCTTCGCTATTTCCGCGCGCGCACAAATGTCCGTTCGATTTAGCGCTCGCGACATATCGCGGACAAAGCCCCTTCAATTAATTGTGTCGCACCTTCTTCCGTTTACAAACTACATCGTCACTACGGGCAGTCCGACCTGTGTGTGTGTTGTCGCACAGCGTCCTGCTGCTGCACGATCCGAGTCATTCGGATGAATATATACGCGCAACGAGAAAAGTGTCAGCGCGCATTCATCGCGCTACACTTAGAATTGCGAAACAGAATATACGAGCGACGAGAGATCCATAGATCAGAAAGTCAGCGACGCTGCGGGTGTGCTCGCGCATCCCGGTTTCTCCGAAGAAAAGCACTCGTTCTCGCGCGCATCGGGAAAGGAAGACGGTATCGCGCGACGAAGGGAAGCCCCGAGGCTATTAGGGGCTCTAAACGCTTTTTAAAACCGTGATGGGGAGAAAAGCGTATCGAGTGCCCGGGGACGCGCGCAACAATGACGCCGGACAAACATTCCGATATACAGGCCCACCCGCGGCGCGCGCAAACGAGAAACGGACATGTGATCGGCGCGTATATCGCGCAGGTAATGTTTGGACGCGCGCGTCCGACGGTGGAAGGTGAAAAGAAGAATGACACGGCGAGAGACGCGGCGGAAAAACGGAAGAATTTGTATTCGCTGACAGGCGCGAGAGTCGTCCTCGTCGGCTATTTAGGGAGAATCGGAACGGTCTTGCGAAAACATTTTTTCCGACGCTCGTAAATTCGCCGGTTACTCAACGAATATGCAAAAATGCAAATGCTCGCACGACAGCTGAATTTCTGAGCGAAGTGCGTGTAACCGCACGTTGTAACCGCTGAGTAATCGTTCGACGAGCTCACAAAGAGAGATTTAAAACCGATTTTCTTCCGTGTCTTAGGTGCCAAGTTGCAAAAATATAAATACATTACAACTTCGCGTGAATAAAATAACTTACATTTTGTCACGAGAGAGACAAAATGGAAGAATTGAAATGGAATAATCCGTTTGAGTTGTGTGAGCGGAAAAGAGCGGAGGCAAACATAATTTGCCGCGCGTCAAGCGGGCTTAACGCGATGACAGACTACCGGTGTAATCTGAGATTAAGGTAGGCGTATTTGGCTGTAATCCGGGCGCAGTTAAGCAGTCGTTTAGTCCGAGGACATCCCTCTCGGTAACAAGATTTGGAAACAGAAACGGTTCGGCGGGCGGCAAGTTACCTTGAAGGGGATGTAATTCGAGAAGAAAGAAAGAGGAAAAGTGAGGAAATCGTACCAAAAAGAAAAGAACGAGATTGTTGTTCGCGCGAAAGAAGAGGCGATGGAGTCTCGGCGCTTTCTTTGCGCAATTTAGGAAATATAAAGTAAAATTGGAAAAGAACATTTACGGCTGAAAGGATGAGAATGGGATTTAGGAGTAAGAGAGAAACGTCTAAAAGAGAGAAAGTTTCGCACCCTCGGAACAAGGACAGTAAGTGAGCGAAAGAGAGCGAAGAGAAAGACAGAGATAGAGAAAGAGAGAGAGATCTGAAGAAAGAAGTCTCTAAGAGAGGGCTCGTGGTCATATATCTGTTGGAACGGCAGGGGGGTGTCAACGAGCTTCGACGAATGTCCCAGCGGGGTTTCTGCTACCCGAACTGCTACCGAAACTTTCCGCGTGAGAATTTGGCTCGCTCGAACGTCAAGCTATACCGACGTCGATTGGATCATCCAATCTCGCATCTAATTGCACGACCAGAAAGAAATTAAAGCTGTCTTGTGTAATCACGCGGAAAATAAAATGAGCGGGAAATGCAAATAAATATTAAAACTTTGATGCAAAAAGATGTATTAAAGTGTTCTTTTTTGAATAAACTTATTTAATTACTGGCAATTTTTTTTGAAAACTGTCAACACAAAGCAGACATTTTCCGAACTAGTGTAAAACTTTTTTCTCAGAGAAAAACCGATTTGCAAAAGTCTCACGAAAAAAAAGTTAATTGCAATCTACTTTTTCAAACCCTTCGTTTCCGACGCAAGCTCAACCCCTTCTCTCGAAATCACAGACTCGTACTCGACCGCGAAACATCCCGTAAAACCGTATTGTAATGAAAAAACGGCGGAAAAAAGGGCGCGGATGTACAGGCTCGCGTGTGGTAACTGCGTTCCCGATGAGGGCGAAAGGGCGCAACCCATCCGTTCTTTCCCCCCGCCGTTCTTTGCAGCGCGTCGCATAAACGAGCAAGGGGGATTCTCTATTACTCGAGGGGTTGCAATAGTCGGCGCGGCTGGTGACGCCATCTTGAATTCAATCGCCGGGAAAATGGTGGTGGTTGCCCGATGGCAGTGTTGATGGACGTTGTTTAAATACGCGATTTAAATTCACGCGCTCATCAATATTTATGCCCCGGTAATAAAAACTTTGTCGCAATTATTATAATCGGCTTTAACGTGTAATAAAAACCGCGTGTACCAGTTTTCTTACTCGAAATAATTAATATTTCTATATCAAATCTATTTTTTATCGTTAGAGTAAAAGGAACAGTTGTACGGAAAAAAATGCGAGAGATCTTCAGAAATAAATATTTATTTCATGTGATTGCAACAATAAATTTGTCAAATATGTAACAATATATATATACGATAATAATAAATATAATAAAATATACACATTTCGAAGTATATTCTTTGAATTCTTATTTACACAAGTATTTACACACACCGCGTGTAACACAGCGATATTTACATTTGTTACATTGTTCTTATAAATTTGTTGTTCGTTGTACTACGGGGATGAAGAACGTGCGATCGCGAAAGAACGCACAAACGTGACGGACTTTTGAACGACGATTTTTCAAATGGCGCGTAGTTCAGCGTTGTAAAAAATCGTATCAAAAATATTTAAAGCTCTCGAAGGCAATCGAACCACCGTACGCGAGGTACAGCGCGTTACGGTTTTGTGCGTAATTAATTTTGTGTGGCGCGATATTATATATACTTACATATACCCTGTAACTCTACTTGCGTGTGTATTCGTTAGTGTCGCGAACGATTTGCTTGAGAGAAAAAACTTGAAAATCTTTGCCCGATCATTTTTTCACGGTTTCATCAAAAGAGTCTATCTTTGATAGACGTCAGATCTGATAGACGTAAGGCGAAAGCCCGGACGCCGACTGAAACGGATGATTCAGAGCGAACATGCCCAAAGCGGCCGAGACGCGATAAGGATCGCGTATCTCGTGAGTTCTCGTGTGTTTCTTCAGATGATCCTTACGTCCGAATCGCTTACCGCAAACGACGCAGGAATGAGGCCGGATACCGGTGTGGATCCGTTTGTGTCGCGTCAGTTCCTCGTTCCTGGTGAAGGACTTCCCGCAGGACTCGACGTCGCATTTGAACGGTCTCTCGCCTAAAAATAAAATTAGAAAAACTATAATTTTTTATTTGTTTTCTCAATTTATTTCCCCGCGCTCATCGAAATTAACGTGGTTCGCTCATTATTGAGAGAAAGAACTTCAACTGACCGGTGTGTATGCGAACGTGTCCCTTGAGCTGGCCGTTGTTGCTGAACGCGACGTCGCAATACTGGCAACGGAACTTCTTCGGGCGCATCTTCTTCATTTGTTTGGCCGCGGCGTCCTGTTGGTGCACCATGTGCACCGCTTCCTCCATCGAACGATCGTAAAGTCCCGGAGGAAGAATTCCGGAGTGAATTCCCGCTTGAAGAGCGGGATGTATTCCGGAATGGAATCCGGAATGAAAGTCGGGAAAAGTGTAATACAACTCGGGGATCATCGTGGCCGACGACGGTCCCGCGATATTCGAATTTACGACCGCCATCGAACAGACGCCATCGTTCATAGACGCGAAGCCTTCCGGCGGTCGAAGTTCAAAAGTCGAGAGACATTCGAGGGTATGTTTGCCATCGCCGCTCGAGCGCAGAAACTCGCTGGAATCCTGATTCGCGAGAGCCTTTGAATCGACTGATTGCTGACGGAAGGCACGTGATTTCTTCTTCCTCTTCTTCGCGCTTTGTTGCACGTTGCTCTCGTCGTCCTCGAGAGAGGGTGTGGTGCTGGTCGCCACGTCGTCCGACGACTCGCTCCCTCGACGTTTTCTCGCGTGACGGACGACGTTCGACGACGTCGAGACCGTCGTGCCGTGATCCAAGAAACGACCTACGTCATACTTCTCGGATGTTTCGACGGTCGCCGAGCTCGTCGAGGTCGCCGAGGACACGATACTCTCCTCGTCGTCGTCGTCGTCGTCCTGCGTGGTACACGACGTGTTGCGAAGTGTGTTGTCAACAGTGACGATCCCGGAGGCCTCGTTCCCAGCTTCCGGACTGTGCCAGGGTCGGAAGAAGCTGCTGGTCTTCAGCTCGGACATATTTGTCGAGAATGATGATGCGCTCTATACATATAGTATTTTCCCGCGACGTGGTACTTCACTATCGACACTGTTCACGAACGGGATACATCGACACGACGAAGCGGACCATCGAAAGTCACTGAATACGAATATCTAGACTCGCCTCGGACCTTATATAGAATTATTTCCCACTGCCGACGACCCTTCGGGGGTCGAACCAATCCTCTTCACGGAGGGAGGATTGGTTCGTCCCCCCGAAAAGCGTCGGCGGGAGAAGGCTAAGGGCGAGGACGCCCTTGGCAGTAGGGCCGAAGGTGGGTTTAGAGGGGCCTGTCGAGGGCTCGATGCGCGATACGCAGCCCCTTTGTAGTGAATTAATCGCTCGCTGCGGCCGCGCGGGGCTCTCGCCCTTTTTGTCACGAGGGCAGGCAGGAGGGACGCGCGGACGATCGGCGTGGAAAGTCGTTGAGGGGCAACCGACGCAGAGCGTCCGATACGAATGAACGATATCGAGGGGGTCGCGAGAAAACCTATCGCGGGACTTACCCCGTCCTCGCATCGAACGTGCTGCTTTTCTTCGAACCATTTTTGACGGACACGCCTGTGACGAGAAATTTGACACCAACGATGATTGGTTTTAGCCTTGGAAGGGTTGGTCTCCGACGAGAAAGCGTGGGAGATATCGAAATGTGTTTCTCATCAAAATCAACAACAATAGTTTTGATTCGAATATTGTTGTCAATGGTTCTTAAAAAAAAATACGTGTGCTACAAATATTTTTAACGTGTCTGTAACACGAGAAAGATGTAGACAGAAAAAAGTTTATTTTTTATTGTTTTTTTTTTATAGAGATAGGAATTAAATTTTCTGAAAATACACTAACAAATAAGATTTTATTGCGTCTCTGCTGTGTTTAATTTCGTCGATTACTTTTAGCCAGACGCGAATGGCTCACGGTCGATCGCGCAGACTGAAAGAATAAATTGTTTACAGGAGCTCACCCGTTCCGAGATCGACGGACAGGCCACTTTACACACAATGAGGACCGAAACGCACAGAGTCCGGACCGCAGAGTCGTACGGGGGTGCAGAATGTGTGTATGGGATATATCGCCTACGTATATATATATATATACGTATGTACGGCAAAGGTCTCCGAGGGTGGAGCTTCGCAAAAGCACGTCGTTGATTTATTGTAACACTCGAAGAGAAAGAGAAAGAGAGAACTGCCGCTCTATACCCTCCGAGAAACGGAGAACCGCGTTCGCCGATCTCCCACCCACCCTCCCCTCATCTGTCGTCTGTCTCGCTTCCACCTAGCGTGACGACACCCTTCTGTCAAAACGATGTTCCTACAAAACCGGCCGGGGACCATTGATACCGGGTTCTGCCCTTTGTCGCATTCGTCACAACGTCATCGCCGACGCTCGTTTTGCGATGATCCCGTTGAAGCTGAAAAGCTTCGAGTAGCGTCTCTATATGATGCGTAATGACGATTTTGTTCAATTCACGATTTCTCCGCTTTAAAATACAAGATCTCTCTTCTCTTTTCGGGATCTTGATTTTATTATCTTTATATCTACTACGTTTGATCGATCGCGAGCGCAAACTTGGGTTTTCGTAAAGACGCGAAACGTCAGTCACGATGCGTCATTTGGATTGACGCGCTCAAGTTTTGATAGCTTAATTAATGTACGTTACCCTAAATCGATTTCCGTGGATCGAGAAAGTTGAGAGATAAGTTCACAAGAATCTCTTTTCTAGAACTACAATTCTTCAGAGTTTTTCTCATTTTCTCGCGTACCGTTTAAATTGCTGTCGTTTAAGAGCAAAATTTATGACAGCCCGATGATGGATCGATCCGTGAAGTTACCTCGGTTTTTCTTTACGAAAAATTTCCGATCCGTCTTACTTCGGTCGACGGAAGTCACAACAACGAGTTACGGCCATTCGACACATTTGTGTGTCAGAGTTACGTTACCGTCTCCGGCAACAAGCCGAACGGAGGCACGTAACTGTTGACTCAACGATTGTATCTAGTCAGGTATCGCGAATTTCTGTCAACCGAGAAGAGTTTCTCTTTACCTGTTGGATTTTTTAATTTCGGAAACATTCTCGATTTACGCAAGTTCTTGAATTGATTTTCAATTGATTTTCTCCTCTTTATTTTATACGTACTCTAACTTCATAAATCGTAGATTGCAAAATAAGAAAATAAACAATTAGGAAAATAAAATATAAAATTAACACACACAAAAAGAAATTAAAAATCACACAATATATGTATAATATACTAATAATAATAATAATAAAATTATCACAGACAAGTTATTTATTGATGTAATATATTTAACTAATATTTTTAACCCTGTTTTGTCGAATAAAAATAGTTTGTATTGAAAGTTTCTAGAGATATTATTCAAGACTGACTCTGATGTCGCAAAAAGAACAGACACGCTTAAATTGAGAGCACGTGTTACAAAACGGTGTGTTAAAAGATCGATCATATGAGAGAGATGAAGATTTTTTGCATGATAGCTCTGTATTCTGTACACAATCGCCAGAAATTGGTCTGTTGCAATTGAAACGAAGAAAAAAAACATGAGCGATCGTGGGTGCACCGTTTTCGTTTCGTATACCATCGTTTCCTGCAGCTTCATTGTTACATCCGTCAATGACCGATGATTGATCAGGCGCGACTACAAATATTATAGATTTCTACCCGATTCCACTGAATTTATTGAGAGAAGGCACTTTTTTCGCAGATTGCTGTGGTTTTTCGAGAGTTACCGTGTCTACGATTCGACAAAAAAGTCATATAAAAAATATGCATATAAAACGTTGCGACAGACACAGCGCAAACAATTTTTTCGCGCGCTTTGTGAATCTCCTCACACTTCTCGCATTTTCAAAGTCGACTATAAAAACCGCGCTAATAAATGAATTCTAAAATCAATATTCCGTTTTGTTTTACTGTTTCGCTGACGTTAGAAGCGTTCGGTTTAACTGAATTTTCTCTCTTTCTTCTCGGTTTTTACCTCGCGGGATATAAATAAAACTCTGCCGGGGATGTGCGTGCGCGCGAGCTCGCGTGCACGCACGGCAGCCAACGGCGACAAAGACAACTTGTCGCTGCGGTGAGGAGAAAAAAGTGGCATAAATCATTGGCGGGTCCCCGCCGATGAATCTCGCCGGGTTCATCCACGCGGAAGGGGCATAATCAAATTTCGCCCCGCCATCCGAGGGGCGGCGACTTTGCGGTTGTGCACACTTTCAAGGCTTTTCTGTTCGCCAAGAGGGTGGGATCTGGTCGAGGGGCTATTATGGGGCTCAACCCTGGTACTCTCATGGATACGTCGGAAGGATGTGCGGGGGGTGCTTCTCTTACTCCCGGAGAAAGTCAGCCAGTCACCCGACCATCCAGCAGCCACCGAACAATTGCGCGTGACGTGACGTGACGCTCCGCTTATGTCACCAAAAAAGTGTTTCTCTCTGTCGTAAAACACGAGGTTTACACACGAGAGTCTTGTTTTTTTTTTTTTTTCGAAAAAACAAACTTAAAAGAAAAACGAAAAATAAATTATGCGTTTTCACTTCTTATCTCAAACATTTTCCGGAGTGAATAAAACATTTGTTGTAACCATGTTGCTATTTACATTACAAGTCTCTTTTTTCAAAAACCTGTAACATTTCTACAAAAGCGGAATTTTATTTTGTTATTTTACAAACTGACATCGGAATCGACATTCGCTAAAAGTAGCTGACGCAAAATGATTGTGACGCTTTCGCGCGTTGTCAATATCGATCGGGGAATCGACGCGAGTTTATCTCACCGTCCATTAATCAAAGATCCAACTTCCGCGCGAGTGAATCCTCCGTCGTTCCACGGGAGGAGGAATAGATACCGTAATAAAAGACCATAATAAAAGATCGTTCTGCCAGATGGCCCGTGCCCGGCACCGAGAAAGAGAGGCTCCTCTCTTTCTCTTTTTCCCTCCCTCCTCTCCTTTCCTTCGTCTTTTCTCTCGAACATGCTTTTCCTCTTTCTTTGATCGACCTCAGTCTTTCCCTTCAACGTTCTCTAAGTCAAGAAGTCATGGATATTTTTCACGGGTTTACACTCCGCGCGTAACATATGTGTCCGCGAACATTGATATGAGATCGTAATGCTCCCCTTTTTTTGTGGTTTTTCTGGGCAGCGCCTCGCGTTTTTTTGTTAGATGACACACGTGCTTTAGAAACTGTTCTATAAAATACGACGAGAGTGCTTTCGAGGTGTGAGACTTGATAAAAAAAATAAAATAAAATGACACATAAATATGTGGTTTTAAAAAAAGAGATAAAGATAAAAGTGTGAAAATGTTGTATGATTCTCGAAATTATTCTCAAAACTATAAATATTTCTTATATAAATTACGATCGTTTTGTTTGTAAAATGTAACACAAAAAAATATTCACTTTGACACAGCTGGAAGAAACCAAACGTTACAAAAACTGTTCCGCGACGCGAATAAACATGTGGAGAATGTTGAATCCGCCTCTCTTGGCGGCGAAGTGTTGGTCACTTTGACGCGATTGTGAATTAGCACATTTGCCGCGCGGCTTTGTGACCGAACAACCCTTTTGACGAATAGCGCCGCGCAAATTTAGCAGCGGGATATCTCTTTTTGAAGAGTTTTCCGCAGGTGCTCTGACGGTCTTCGACATGCTCTGCGCCGGAGTTTTTCTCTTATTTTTATCCAGCATACGTATATATTAACGGAAAATGTATCTTTCTTTAAATAATACAACAAAAAAATACTGTAAAAACAAAATAAAATTGAAAAACACAACGTCTTGTAACAATTTATAACTTCTTTTGAAAGAACGTTTGTGTTGTTTAACAAATAAAAAAATACACCAAATTTCTTTTCAATTTTTTCTTGGCTTTGTAAGATTACAATTGCGATTTTTGTCTGATGTGTGTATTAGCATTTGTTCCGATCCTACAGAAGTGCATTAAGTTGTGCTAAATGGAAGTAGATTGAGACATGTGTTTCGCGGATTATTTCGGGATATCCAAAAACGTTTACGGCAAGTTGCGAGATTCGTCACGCGACAACCCTCCTGCTACTCTCGATCCTACGGTTTTTCTACGGGTGCTGCGTGCACAACGCAATACGCACACGTCGTCGTTTAGCGATCACACGGAGGTCCATGGCGAATTTATGAAATCTTTCTTGAACTTTTTCTCGCTGTATCTTTAACCATATCTTAACTGCCGTCATTCGAAACGTAACGGAGCGTTTCTAAACGCCTTTGTGTGCTCACTGTAATATAATAGATGTACGTGAGAGACCCAAAACTAGATTTAAGAATGCTCCTCTTATGTATTCGCTTCTTATTTATTAGACTTCTGTTTTCGAACGTGAATAACATACACACACACAAATAATAAACATATCGTGTATAATAAACATAATTGTCACATATAGATGAAATGTCTTAAATAAAGGAAGAAAGTAATTTGAGAATAAGATTACAATTAAATTTAAAAATGGAACATATATTTGAAACGAGTTTTTTTTTATTTCTCTCGAATATATTTTACATGTAACATATAAAATATACGCAAGTTAAGACTTTTTCGACACTCGTATTTCGTCAAATTACAGTTTAGAACGATCGAAATAACGAGTCAAAGTTCTTGCAATACATATAATTTAATTTTAATAATTACATGATTTTTTCTATTTTCTAAAATAAGATATATTTCTTATTATACATTACATCAATAATCTTTTATTCACTCATTCGCACATTCTATGAGAAGTTCAAGAGCCCGACATCGGCACCACAATGAGAAAAAACACGAGCCGCGTTCCGCGGCTGCAATGTGATCTTATTATTATGTCTTCCGCGACACAAAACGATCGGATTTGTATCTCTCGGGGCGACACAAAAACAGGCGGCGAGGTGTCGGCGCGACGTATCGATTCGAGTTCCCCCTTTTCCACAAGTAAATTTGACGTTAGCTAAATAAACACATTGAGGTCGGCTACGTTTGAAGTGGTCCCCGTTGACAGTGGGCATACCCGTGAACATCAGCGCGATTGTTCCGCAGCGGGTCGTCGGCATCTTTTCTGGATTCCGGGGGCGGTTCCTCTCTCCAGGTGCCCCTTCCGTATCGTCGGTGACTTCTGAATGTTCTTTCCACGTGTAAAAATCACGATCATTCTGCGCGCGTTTCATCGCGGTGCCTCAAAGGACGCTATTATCAACGTTCGTTCGCTCATTCACGCATTCACTCGCCTTACGCTTAACTTTTGACAGTCTTGAGTCTCTATCTCGCACTTGTTATTTCTATTATTTTCGGCATTGTACGCGGAAATATCAATATAACATTTAAGAGAAGAATATATATTTATTTATTTACATTTTGTATAAAATACTTCTATAGCACATGTAATTTTTTTTTTTTTCGTTTTATCTTATACGATTATAAAAACAAAGAAATATATAAATTGTAATATTTTATTATATAATACATTGGTGTATTAAGATAATTTTTATGTTTAAGGAATTTCATATATACATATATAAACATATACGTATTCATATGTAACATGCATATGCATATATGTGCATAAACAACGTACGAAAATATAAATCTTCGCGCGCGTGTCGTAATTTTTAAAGACAAATATTTTTATTTTTTTAATATTAAATAATCGTTGAAACGAAGTCGTTCAAACGAGAAAGTAATAATATATTTATACATTTCGATAAGAAATAATCGAATTATGATAATAGAGACAAGCGCTGTAAAGCACAGTTTTATAATTCAAATACAAATAACTTAATTCTCTTCTAAAAAAGAATTAATTAGTCATTGCCAAACGTGACTTCATGCAAAGAGAGTAGATTATAAATTTCTATTCGTGTTTGTTTTTCTACTGAAGCTGCAAGTTATCAAAATAAACACACTTCTAAACGATATACTTCAAGTTATTCCCGAATCAGTGGATAAAAATATAATAAAATAAATATAAATTTTATATATCGATCATCTGCAAACAATAAGACATTTAGCAAACTTTTCTAGTGCAAAGAATCGATATTCAAAATAAAAAGTGCTTCACGCAAAATAGTAAATTTGCATATTATCTTTGACATCATTTTTGTCATTATTTTCATTGTTTAATCAAAGTATATTCACACTCTAATACCTATTTTAGAAAAATCGCTATGACTTAGAGTGCGTTTCTAAGTGTGCTTTCAAAGTGGTTCGATTTATGAAGGCTTTTGAGCAAACTGGACAAGGATACGCGCGCGACAAATGATGTTTCAAGTGCTCACCAAATACAACATTGTCTGTAAAAGTTTTCTTACAAATATTACACTTGAGTCCATCCTGAGACAAGGATTTTCTCTCGTTCAAGTGAGTCTTGGTGTGTATGTCAACTTCGCCGACATTGTCAAATTGTTTTTGGCACACCCGACAGCTAAACTTCACCGCCTGAAGGATACCTATTTGATTCCCAGTCAAAGAATTCGGGACCGCGATTATGTTGTTGGTATCGCTCATATTATATTTTATGTCTTCGTTTGTTTTATGAGATTTTAAGTGATCACTGTAAAAAAATGTTCCCAATGCATATACGTTACAAAAGATAAAAAGAACTCTATATCTTAGAAATTATATATTATTCGCATATATAATAAACACAAAATAACTTACTTGTAAGATTGTTCGGTCTTAAAATTAAGCTTGCAGTGTGCACATTGGTAGTTTATTTGTTGTGGCAAAATTACAGATGGTGAATTAACTTGAACTACATTGGTCGGTAACTTCACTTTGACGTGCTCGTTCAAGCAATGATGCTTGGCCTTTTCTTTGTAGGCAAATGTTTTGTAGCACTGATTGCATTTGAACGGATTTGACGGATCGTTACTATTATGTGATATTAGATGGTTCTCATGTGCTGCTTCAGAGTCACTCTCTAAAAGACAAATTTCACAGGTAAAATGTTTCCTAATGTGAATGAACAACTTGTGTGGAGTGGAGAAAGTCTCGAAACACACGGAACACGAGTAAGTGTCTTCTTCTTTTTGAAAATAATATTCTTTACACACTTCACACTGAAGTGCCGGTTTTGAATAAAATAAGCATTTTTTCAGTTTGCAACTATTGTTCTTGCAGATATTTTTGCGATTTTCTAACTCTTGAGATTTTATATTCTCTGTTCCTGTAAAACTTACAGGCTTATTCTTCAGAACTGATATATTTCGTATCTTATCGATTCTTATAGTCAGACGATATATCTTTGACTTTTTCTCTTTGGATTTTTCATGTTCAAAACTTGTGTCACAACCATTCATATCTCTTTCACTATCAACTAATATATTCGTTTTACTTTTATCATTTTGTTTTGCGACCTAAAACACAAATATAAATATTGTTTGGTTGCACAATTGTTTCAATATAGAAATGTGTTGTCACAAAATAAACTTACATCATGTTGCAAAGGTGAACTTTCTGATACTGTTACAATTTGTTCATTCAAGCTTTCATCTTTAAAGGACATTTTTTTCACTGTAGTTTCTGGTGTACCTTCAGCTGAACGTTTTCTTGAGGGTTCTATAAAATTGTGTATATATAATATGCATATGTATGTATATGAAACACATTTGTATTATTACACACACACACACACACACACACCAAATAATTAACATTTTACAAGAACATTTAAGTTTGTATCCAGATTTACCTTCTATGTGGCCAAACAATGTGGGAACAGCTTCTGCTTTCAGATCTTTGGATGATGTAAAATCAACCTTTTCAAAGTGCAGTTCACAAAGATATGGAGTCTTTGCATCATTAACGATGCCAGATGCTAAATTACAATTCTCAAGCCACTGATTCCTTACTCTAAAACAACACAATACAATAATTGATACCGCATCTCACATTACAATCATGAAGTAGAATCTACTAACCCATCATCTTCTGGAAATGCAAAGAACGATATCTGATCGCCATTTATCTTTGTGAACTGTGTAGAGGGACAACCTTTGATCGCGCAGGTTATCATCATTCAAGCCTTAATGAGAGACACTCAAGACAGGAGAATAAATTTCACATGTAAATAATTATCTGCATAACCTATAAAACGAAACCACGAATCCCGCCTAAGACGACGTCATGAAAGTACAAATAAATGAAGGGATCCTAAAGTATTCTCAGAAACGCGCAAAGTGATTCCTCTCAACGAACACTTTATTTTCCTCACCTCCTCTTAAGCTTCATCTTACATGGCATCGGACCAATCGGGATAAAGAAATCTTTGCTCTTTTTGTTCTGACTGGTAAATCAAACGCTACTTTACCCAACGAACATGATTTTGGAACATACGCAGTCCTGATCATGCGCATTCAATCTACTTCGCGCAAGCGTAAGATTTTTGCTCAAGGAAATAGCAAGAATATATGTATAAGAATAGCAAGCAACGTGATCTCGACACAAGTCTTGAAGTGTTAAAAAAACATCGGCTTTTGACCGTCACACTCTTTAGGTGAGATTATTGTAAAAATCAATAATTTTCGCATGATCTCACTGAAGCCACGTCGCAAGCGTTGGTCTTCAGGTTTGTTCTTTTTCCATATCTCAAGACTGAACTATGTAAAAAAAAGTGTGTACAGACGTTCTTTTTATCGGACGTAAAACAAACCCTAAAGTGTAGCAACTCTAGTTCTGCACTAGTTCTGAACCATAGAATTAGCGCGAAAATATAAAAACATAAAAAGCGCGTATTTATTAAAAAAAAAACAAAAAATAATATTCTGTCTTATCATTAACTTTTTAAACTGAACTAACTTGTGATTAAACAAATAGATAAATAAATTGCTTTTTTTGAAACTACCTGAGCCTTAATTTTATCATTAATTTAATTAATTTGATCAATTTTCTTCGTTATTTTACGTATAAAGATATTAAAATGCATCTGCAACAAATTCTTACAATTACATTTGTAAAAATAATTTATGCACGAGTAATAGATCGAAAATGGATTATTTTAATTATCCAAATCAAGAAAGGGAAATTCTTGATAAATTCCGAGATATAAATATTTTTATCAAACGTGTAACACAGAAATATGTACATATACTTTTCGAACTTTAAAATCGCTCTTCTCCAAAATTACGAAAATGTAACTTATCAAGTTCTTTCTCTGTGGTCTTCATATGTATATCGTGTATATTAAACAGCAATAATTTTTTTTTATAAAAATACAAATTAATTTTTAATAATTAGCAATTTAATTGATTAAATATTATATATTATAATATATTATATTATAATTATATTATAATATAATATATTATAATGTGTGTGTGTGTGTGTGTGTGTGTCAATCAAAACTTATATAAGTTAAAATAAAATTCAGTTTTAAACTTTATAAAATTCTTCTTTAGCATTCAAAACCAGATATCGCAAAGAAAATAATAAGTCAAACAAAAGAGTATAGGTCATAACAAAAAGGTATATTAGATACTCGCTAAGCAACAAATCCAGGAGCGACCTATAGCTCAGTTGGTTTGTGCGGAATCAGTAATCAAGATTATTTCAGGTTCGAATTCAGGCAAAATTGTGTTCGGATCTTCACAGGTCGCTCTCCGTCTGATAAGCTCGAATAATAAGCTCACCGAGATAACATCTCTGTCATGAGATTCTCTAAATTTGAAATGTGTTTATATTCACATTTCCGGTGGTTCGGAGTCCACGTAAAATTGTAGGTCCTTTCTAACACTAACAATCCGCACGAAAGTAATAGAAAAAAGGTCTTCTCTTAGCTATAGCACCAATGATGACTATTTAAAAATGGCATGGACATTGATAAACCGTGAGAAAAAAAAAAGTCTGAAGCTATATCATTATTTTTTTTAATCCATACTACCTATATTATATGCGAACCGCTACGATGATTGTTGTATTATGGCGTTTGTTATACCCCGTATGAAGTTTTGAATTTATCCTACACTCGCGTAAACTTTTATTTCAAAAATAATTTAGAACTGGTGCAGTTCTGAAAAGTAAAAAACACAACAAACTTATTATTTAATTAGTTTTTTTTTTGTTTTTTAGAATCAAGGAACTTTCGAGTTTTTGATTGAAGAAATTCCGCTCCGAAATTCTCTGAAAATTAAGATCACATTTCGAATCGACTCACAATCTGCAGTGCCAACAATATATTAAAAAAAAAAAAAAACCCAGGAAAAAAAAGGAAGAAAAATGAATTGGAAATAATAAAAGTTATGTTTGCAGTTAATTTAACTATAGGGATGTATTTACGTACATGTTAGTTTACTCTTTGTAAAATCTCTTTTTCGCTCTCCCTCTTCCGTGTACAAAGCTGATAAATTGCTCGATTCGCGGTCTAGTTCGTCAGTCGTGCGTGATTCCCGTAGCCGCGTGCGTCGTCGTTGTTTATAGCTACGGGGTTGAACCTCGTTCGCTGAAAATCGATGGATCGGAGCGGGTTCCCGAAATGATTTTTATATAGAATTTAGCGATTTTTTCAATGTACTCCGTAGATTTAGATGTTGAAAACTTTCTCCGTGCACTCGATTTACGTTAAAATTTTATATTTTTGTGTAATGTTTGTATATCGTGTGTTCGATTAATTATAACGTCGTATACGTTACATTCGGAACAATCCGTGTGATAGTGAACAAAATTTTTGTCCATAATCGATTATTTATTAAATATATTTCCAAAGTTGTAACGCGAAAAAGAAAAAGAGATCTAATTTTTCGCGTGTACATATAAATAAATAATATATCCTATATTAAATAACGAAGAAATTGTACATATACGGTAATTTTTAATTAATAGAATCTTACGTGTCTTTTGAAGCACGTTTCTTCTCTTTAATTCATGATTCCTGAGCGAAAAAATATGTTTCTCGTTTGCGTGACCGTCGGACTGGTTTTCCTGGCATCGAAGTATCGCAATAACGTACTTCGCAGCGTCAAACATTTATATGAAAATATAAAGATTCAGGATAAGATAAAGGAGAAAAAAACCAAACAAGCTAAGCAAGAGAAATATATTACTGATAAAAGTACTGATCAAAATAACGACAATAACGATGACAAAGAGAAGATTCATCTTGTATTGGATAAAATTATTGTGGCAGACTCTCCAGAGAAGTGCGATTGTGCTGTACAGCTTATTCGCTGGTAAAGTATACCGAAATTTATAATATTTTTCATGAAAAAAAAAGAAAAAACAGTTTTGTTCACATTCTTATATTGTAATTTTTTATTTTGTCGTATAAATTTAATTTCCCAATTAGAAAATATATTTTGTTCACATATATAATTGCACATATATTCTTATTACGTGATTGTACGAGCATTCACAAATATTTGAACAGAAGTCGTTACAGACCCTTGTAACGTTTGCAAAACATGAAGGAAACGACTGATTATTGTTTACATTTTTTTCTTGAAAACAGTTCTATTCAGATACGAGTGAATGTTCGTGTACGAACACGAAGAACAACATGTCTAAAGTGTTCTCGAAATTCAAGAAAGATCCAACATATTGATGTTATCGTATTTAACGCGCGCGAGAAAAATTAACAATTTATGAGAGAAAGAGAAAATAATAAAACTCTTTATATATTTCTTACAATTTTCTTTTTTGCAAAAACTAAAATTTATTATTTTGTAATTTTTTCGTAATTTAATTTGAATCAGGAAGTTTGAAAAAACTTTATTTGTATAATATATATGTAAAAAAAATATTTCCTTCCTTAATTATATTTCACTTTTCCGATAATTTCCGAAAATTATTAGCAAAGTTATGTACTTGTGTGCGTTTTTTTCTCTTACAGTAATCTCTCTAAAGGTGTGCTGGGATTTGGCTGTGAATGGGTCAAAGAAGGACCTGTGTCCCTCCTGCAATTGTCCACTTACACTGGAATAGTTGTTTTGTTTCGTATTGGAAAGATCGGTTTTATTCCAAAGAAACTCAAGGTACGAACTATCTATTTTTATAAAACAAAAAAAAATATATATATATATATACAATCATTGTTCAGTCTTATGTAAAACACTAGATGAAAAGAAAAAACTAGAAAGCAATGTTTAATAATATCTAATAATAACTTGTTCAGGAATTGCTAGCTAGCAAATACATTCTTAAAGTTGGAGTCTCTTCGTACGAAGATGGACAAAAAATAGCCAAGGACTATGACTGCGTGTTTAACGGAGCTCTTGATTTGAGAACTTTAGCCTTGAGCCTTCGTCTACCATGCCGTAAGAGCTTAGCTGCCATGAGTTTGGAATATCTTGATCTCGATATAGACAAACTGATAGATGTGAGGTGCAGCGACTGGAACGCTGACACCTTATCCGACAAACAAGTGCAATATGCTACTTGTGATGTACTCACGTCTCTTAGCATTTATCGTAATGTAAGGAACCGGAGTTGAAACCGCGTCATACGTATTTATTTCAAAGCAATCCTTTAAATTTTACATCGCGAAAATTGTTTTTCTTACAGATATTGAAGAGAGAGAAAGCAAAATATTCATTATGGGAAAAATTAATAAATTATTTATGCAATATGTTAAGCAAAGACGTAAATGTTCGGGTTCACGGCTTGCCTGCTGGAGTAGTCGATACGAGGTATCAAAGCACATCTATATATAATTAGAATTTGTATTTATTTTTAAAACACAAATAGTTTGCATAATTATTTGTATGTTCGCATTTTTTGAAATTAAAAAAAAAAAAAAAAACTGTTACTTCTGTTCAAGGTTCAATAGTTACGAATCACCGAGTGCAGAGAAGACACTTAGTGTCACTGCCAATGATGCTTTATTAAAGAAAAAATCACTGATTATGGATAAAAATAATAATGCCGAACGTAAAAGTCAAATACCTACTAGGATTAAGCCGTTATATCATAATTGTTACTTGCAAGCGCCTGATGGAGATATATTGTGTACATGCGACCGTAAAAAAGCGGAGTGGTATATTTCAAAGGATTTGGGCGAAATTGTGGAGGAAGAACCGTTTACAGTGAGATTGAATTTCGAGCCGTCCGGTCGAGCACAGGGAGAAGTTGGGCTATACTACACGCAGGCGAAAGTCAATATGTGCGTAGTCTGCGGAGAGAAGGAGCAATTTATCAGGAAGAACGTTGTGCCGCGGGAATATCGAAAGTATTTCCCGCGTAAGTATCTTTTGTTTGCACACGCAATGAAGTGTGTGTATACAAATATCTATATAACATATCTTCGAGTGTCGAATATATAAATTTTCTCTTTCAGTGGTAATGAAGGCACATCAATCTCATGATGTGTTGCTGTTGTGTCCCAAATGTCATGAGATCAGCAGCAACAACGATCTGCAGCTTAGAAAAAAGTTGGCGGATATATGCAATGCGCCGTTGATTGGACCGATGGCACACTCGCGAGAAAAATACCTAAATCACTATCGAAAATTGCACTCGGCTATTAAAGCCCTGAGGAAACGACTGTTGCCGCAGCAGCGGCGCGAGGAGCTCGAAAGATACATACTGGATTATACCGGGCAACAAAAGATCACACCAGAGCTTCTCGATGTTCTGAACGAACAGGTTACGAACGCGCTGGTCCAACAACCTATTCCTAGTCACTATAAACAACAGCCGCACGGCTTGAAGGTAATTATTCTTGATAAATAAAGACCCCTCTCTCTCTCTCTCTCTCTATTTGTCTCTGTGTGTGGTACGTATTTATAATATACGCGTGTATAAATAATTTGTGTTGCTCCAGGTGGTACAATACTTTCAAAATCGAGAGGGTGGGCTTGTTGAATTGGAACGTTTGTGGAGAGAACATTTTCTCGATTCTATGCAACCGAAACACTTGCCAAGTTATTGGTCTGTATACCACAATCGAGAGCGACTGATCATACGCCTGGAACAGAATAGAATTGAACCCGAAGATGCGAAAGTAGCTGGTTTAACGAAGTAGTACTCTTTCTATATGTATATGTATATTATTTAAAAGATTAACTAAAGTCTCGTATAAAAGCGAGAACTTCTATACGACCATTGTACACAAGTTAATGTATCTCCAAAAAAGATTATATATTTATACTTATAACTATATTCAACTTGTTTACTTTACACAACATGATGCAATAGCTCTTTGTTCACGAATCATCTTGTCGTTTGGTGAAGCTCAGTTTATTCTTAAAACTCTTAAATATTAAAAACAACAGACTTAAAAAAATATACATCTTAAACTTTATATGATCAAATTTATATTTCTACAATGATATTGAATCATCTATAAAGATTTTTTTACAGTGAATGAACAACAGTTAGCTTAAGTCATTCTGATCAACATACCAGAAGGACATTTTACTCTCTATTTATTATTATGTACAGAGTTTCTAGAAATGTAAATAATTTAGATTAGTAGCAAGTCGTTATGGCTGTTTGGAACCTTCTTGACTACTTGTCCGCGATCCTGGTGGTGGTGCTGACGCTTTGAGGTTTTTCAGTTCTTCATCAATGCGCTCCTTGGCACGGACAATCTTGGATTGCAGGTAGAACGAACCGCCCTTCGATCTGTCATTGACCTCCAAGAGATGCTTGTAATTTTTCTCGATTAGATCCGTCTGATCAGAACGATCCACGTTCAGGATACGCAGCGCCTCGTCCAACGAGATTCCGGTCCGGGTATTGGCAGCGGCGTGTTGCGCGCCTTGTTTACCGCCGCCCGCCCGTCGCGCCGCTTCCTGGCTCGCCGCAATTTCCTGGCGCAACGCACGCGCGAACGCCCTGCCGACGACCTGCGAGCCCATTACGATGATTTGTATCAGGTACTTCGCCATAGTCTAACCTCCTTCCTCTCGTTCGACAACTCCGCGCGAATCGGCAGCGCTGTCACGCCGCCAGCGATGATCGTCTCTCTTGTTTTTCTGGTGACCCGACAGCCTCGGTACCGATCCAAGACGTTCTTTACGCGCGAATTCGCACAGTCGTCCGCGCATTAGCGACACAACGTCTCGTGCACCATGAAAGAACTTAACCTCCGACCGACAATCGTAACTCGCGCGCCAGCGGTACCAGTGGTACCAGTCGAACACGCGGGTTAAAACAGGGTCGGTTTGCATGTAAATTGTCACGTTTCTTTTGAAAGATGTTGTACGCATTGTACAGAGTGTTTCATAAGTCGCGCGACCGGCATCGCAGTGTTTTTCCTAGTTTTGTTTATGCGTTTGATTACGGACGTTGTTGTTGATGTGTTTTGCCTGAGTATTTGTTTGTTGCGTATTGTGTAAATTGTTTGGCAGAGAGAGAGAGAGAGAGAGAGAGAAAGAGGGAGAGAAATGTCATCGGGAATCAAGATTACGCGAAATCGAAGAAGAGGAAAATACTGTGAGTAAACTCGAACTTGTTTGTTTCGTATAAACGCGTTGACGAATAAATGTAAAATGATGTATTAAAAGTACACTGACATCGCGGAACATAAATGTTTTCGACACGGCGCTAATATTCGCGGACCATTTTGAGCGATAAGAACGACACTGGCTGATAATTTTCGTTTGCTACATCCTTTGTTTTTATTCATGAAGGAATGTGCTGCGAAAAAAAGCTGTCAAAGTTGACTATAGGAATCGAGTTATTTAAGCATATTTTTTTTTTTTTTTTTTAATTCTGTCAGTTTCAAACTAGTTTTATTACCACTTGCTGTAAATTATTGATGTGAAAAAAAAAATATCTCATAGGAAAAAATTAAGTAACAAGTGCGTGTGAATAGAAATAATTTATTGTTCCTATATCTCGGGTCTTACAAGACTTTCTTCCTTTTCTTTGCAATACACATCTTGACACGCGCGCTAATCTCATACGTTAACTAACAGTGCTTGTATTACGAAAGAATAAATTTATGTGTATCCTTTCTCACACAATAATCATTTCCACATAGTTGCTGACGCACGATTTTACAAATATATGGCGATGTACATTGACGAACAGAAAAACTTTCTGATTTCAGGGAAAATGCTCACGTGCTCAATCGGAACATCGTCTGCAACCGCAATGTACACACCCCACTACGCGGCCTTCTTGGAGTTTGTCCTATTTCGGCGCTCCAATGCGATTCGTGTCGAAATCGGTGTTTCTGGTTTGTATACATATATTGTAAATACACGCGAGATTTTCGTAATCGATTTTCTTTCACTTGACGATTAGATTTCTCATCCGCGCTATCTTATCGCGTATGGAAAGAGTCCATAGCAGACCAGGGCTACCAATTACGAAAAATAACTTTTCCCTACTTAGAATTTTGCACTTTCACCGCACGAGGGTTCTTAGATCGAACGCTTTTGCGGGGTTCTTTTTAAACGACGGTATGTTACGCATACATTTGAGATACATATTGGCTACAAAAAGTTAAAACAACGTTGCTACGTTAATATACTCAACTTGTTGGTAAATATTTTGAGATATATTTGTAACATAAACAAAGATATCGAAAATGTTTATGTCGACAATTTTCTTCAGCCGTTCTCACATGCCATCTGTATTTATTTTTATAAGTAATTTCTGACCGTAGAATTTTCAACGCTATCGGTAAATATCGTTTATCATTTACGAGAATTTCGTCAATATAACATCAAACTTACGAGAATTTTGTCAATATAACATCAAAAAAGATGTTACACTCGTAAAAAGACTATAGTAAACAAGAAAAATAAATAAGTCTTACACATTGCATTCATTTTCACATTCTTTATATAAGAATGTTGTTTTTCAATTTTCGCTATTAAAAGCTTTTAGGTTTCTTAAGTATCATTTATTACTGTTTTTTTCCAAAACTTTTCTGTTGATAAATTCTTCATACATGTATATGTTTAGGTTAGTGTTATAATATAACACTATATATTATACATAAATGTTGTTATGTATAAAGTGCTGTGTATTACTCACTTCCGACACAGCGTTTCTCTCTTTATCAAAATGTGCGATTTTTCTCTCGCGAATCTAAGGAAGTCAAGGCTGTACAGGATATGCGCACAGAAAACGTATCTCGCAGAAAATTTATGACGACACGAGATATTATTATCATTATAAATTATTATCATCGTAAATTATTATTATTATCATCAACGTGGAAATTGGTTCGACAAAAGCGCGGAAAATCGTGATGATGAAATCGTACATCCATTATTGCGTAAAATTTGCTGCGCTGTGACATCTGTATCTTTGTTTTTTTTTTTTTTTTTTTTTTTTTTTTTTTTTTTTTTTTATTATTATTTTTTTTTATTATTTTATTATAACATCTCGCGTGCAAATCTGACAACCTGTTTTACGAGTATTTATTGCCTATTCAACTCGTACCACATATCAATTTTTCACATATTCGTTGTACGTTTTATATACTAGAAAGCAGATTTTTGCGACATTTTAGGCGACTCGCGTTGCAAGTGACAGTAGATCAATAAAAATGTCTTTGGACGTGTAAACGCTGTTTTCTTTTAAACTGCATATACAGGTTATGAGGTATATTTCTAAACTCGCGATAAATGACATTTTTCCAATATGAAGTCTCGCGAAAAATTAAGCGTTAAAAAACTTCCGACGGATAGTTTTTATACTTTGTGCAGTTTTTCAATTGCAAAATAATGATTAAAAATATGAATCACGTCAAAATAGCAAATTTTTGAAAATAAGAAACATTATCAGTTTAATATTTTTAGAAAAACGATAAAAGAAATGGGAGAGAGAATCCGATGAGAAGACCTCCAAGGTGAGGTCACGAGAGGGTTGATCTGCCAAGCAAATAATCGAACGACCGAATTTTCGCCGCGAAGTTTCTGTGTTTGCGCGTACTTTTCCGCATACCAAATATGCGATCGAATGATTTTCTATTTTCGCGATGCATGCGGAAAAATCTTAAACTACGGATCTTACGAATTCACAAAAAAATAATCTTTAAAGCATGTAAAAATCTTTCAATATCTTTCTATATCTCGCACGTTTTATTATATTAGGTATTAATTATCTGTTACAAATATATTAATCATTTAAAATATAGATAATCAGTTTTAATTATATAACATGTATATTTTCATATTAAATAAAGTAGTTAGAGTTTTATTACAACTTTGACACATATTGTTATAATTAAGTACAAGACATGTGGTTTCGAAAATTAAACTATTTTCATTTTTTTAATTTGTCATTAAAATCGACTGTATATATATAATTGATATTTTTCACTTACGTCTCTTATCATTACGATAAATGTTTTTTTATTATTTATTCGTGATTTTTTTAGCGGAAAAAAAATTGATGAAAAATAAATTTGCGCAAATTACACACAGTGAAAAAAAAAGACGTAACAAAACGCTCAGATGTGCCATTTGTTTGCACAATTGTTCGCGAATTATTTTCGCGTTGAGATGCGAAACGCGCTACACTTGAAAAAATACTTGTTTTACAAAGTTTATATCGAAATATTGTTTCATGCAAACGTTTTACATGCCCCGCAGTAACAAGAGTTTGTTAATTAACTGCCGTGAAATGACGCAAAATATTGTACAAAAACAAAATTATGCATATTCTTGCCGACTCGCAAATCCGTGAAAAATACACTTTGCGTATGTATTGTGATCGTTCTCGTATCATTATTTTTTATTTACTTAGAAATTTATTTTAGACACAACTAAATATACTGATAATCGCGGCTTGACCCGAGAAAATGTCTCGTATAATATTTATGAGGTGAGCAATTAATTTTGAAGTCGAGTGCCAAGTTCACACAAGTCGTATAATTTAATTATATTTTTATGCGCAGTGGCGTACATCGGGTGTCGCAAAGAAACTGTTGAAACGCGGTATCTTTACGATGTCTCTTCATTTTTTTTTTTTTTTTTTGATGACGAAGGCTGTCAGCTTCTGTTAAAGTTTCGCGTGCTAGGATACGAGCAATTCGACTTTAATGTCACTTTTATACTCGATGTTTATCTCGGAATTGCGTCTTCCAGGGATGCGAATCTCTTCGTTTTGCTTTTATTTTTTTTTTTTTTTTAATCATCTGATGATCTGTGTTGCTCTATGTGAACAAACAAAACTGAACCTTGACTTCAAAATGTTTAACGAAGATGCAAGTTGATCTGAATATTCGCGACTTCGAGCATTTCGAAATGTATATACGAATGTGGTTAGATAAGATACGAGATATCGAGATATATCGATATGTAGATAAATAAGAGATAAAATGCACGAAAACGATAGGTCGCAATTTTTCAAGTTTTTACACCTTGACAAATTTATTTTGAAAACGAAACTGTAAACGTGTTTCGTAAAAAAAAACCTGAGACATTTCGTCGCGAAGAAATATGTCAATGGGATTTAAATTGTAAGAAACTGTTCAATTTTATGATAAATACACGTTACGTTATTTAAAATTGAAACTTTTGGAAGATGATATCTCATGTATGACGACTCCCGATGCGCGCTATATAAAAATTGATAAAACGAGAACAGCCAGCAACGTGATATGCATTTCGTGCGAAGTTTGCATCGGTTGAGTAATTTGTCATTGTCGAATGTACGTTTCGACAAAAAAAAAAAAAACGGGGCAAAGTGATTGGAAATTGGACCGGCCGGGAAATGTGCTGCGTAATATCTTTTTTATGAACTACAAACTTTCCTTCGACTGAAATCAATTCGTGAAAAGGTAAAAAGCAAATTTTCGAAATGTAATTCGCGCGCCAATTGTCAAATGTTTTCACTTTCCCGCAATGAAATTTATTTGTTCGAGATAGAAAACACTTCGATTTTCTATTATTTTTTTGATGTTTCATGTTTGATTAGATTGTTAGCAAAAATCGTTACCGACGCATTTTTTTTGCATATAATAGATTTATATAATAGATAATAGATAGTAAACATTCAGTTTATATTAAACTTTTCTACGCGTTACATATGTATACGTATATTGCACAAAGTATATTTATAATACGCGTAAAAACAGATTTCAATTATATTCAATTTTACGGAACAAAAACATATATACTCAAGGACTTAAATTGAAAAGAATATATACATTTATATATATGTTTTATATAGCGTATATCTCTTTCTAAAATCGAGCGTAGCACGTGATTACAAATTCATGATATACGCATATATATTATTACATACGGCGATAGCGCGTGCGTGAGGGTGAGCGCGAGAATGTTAGCGATGGTGGGAGGCAAACCGCGCAACCGACGGTGATAACGGGGCGCGCGGCGGCGCGTCAGTGCGCAGCGAGCTGCCGGTGTTGTATGTGCTTTGTCGCGTAAGCTTCGTCTCATCAGCTGCACAACCACGTGGTGCTGTTCTTGCTCTTCTCTTGCTTTTCTGTCGGTCATATATTATTGCGTGATCGCGTGACGCGTTTGCAAACCGGGTCGTGTGTCGTTTCGTTTTGTAATTTAAATCGACGACGATTGTTGTCGATTTTTTCTCCGGTGTCGCGACGCCGTGACATCTCGCCGCGTAAAATTTAGAGCATCGCGAGACTGTGATATTTGTGATCGCTGTTTCTTTCTGAGGCTGCTACTGGTGCAGTCGTCGTGAAACTACCGGTTACGAAGAGAGAGAGAAAAAAATAAGGTAATGACTTTGTCAGTAAATTTTTGTTGTCTTTTGATTATTTATGAAATGAAAGCGAATAGTCTCCTGGAATATTTTGACTAATATATCGATTGATATAAATTAAATTACTCTTTTATGAACAAATGCGCGCGTCCATGTTCTACATATGTGACAATTTAGCGGACTTAGCGAATATTGAAAAAGTTTCTGCGTTATGTAGCAATTTGTGAAATGAGAGAGGAATATTAGAGAGAGTTATCTTCTTTGATTAATTATATAATTACATTAATTATATGCTCTCTAATATTTTTTTATTATGTTATAAAATTTAATTCGATGACACTAATAAAGAGTATAGTATTGTGTGTGTGTGTATTTTTTTCTTTTTTTTTTTTTGACTAAAAAACTACAGTTATCTGGCGGTTATTTGTTTTGTTTAAAAAACGTTAAGTGAAAATTAAATATTGAAGCTGTACACGTTTTCCTGATACAAATTGATCGATACAGTTTGTTTACATGTCGCAAACTCTGTTAAAAATACAAAACTAGCAACGTTATTATTTCAGTTGTAAAGTTGGCGAAGATATATTTTGAATACAGGTTTTGTATCTTGCTTGCGCAAAATATATACGTTGCATCGTTAATTTACGAAGAAAATAGCGCGCACCAACTCGTGATAAATAATTCATGGGAAGTTCGCGTCTTAGGCAAAGTAACATGTATGTTTATTCATATTTTAATTACGCAACGAAAGCCTTTTTAAGCATCCTCTGTCTTTATTTCTCCCCTCTCTTTGCAAAAGCAATTAGATTTTCCCTTGTCTTGGCACGTTGTGCCTCGTAGAGAAGCTATCTTTGTTCAGGAACACTCTCACTTGAAATATTTGATGAAGATTATCTTGCGGCTTTCGGCTTCTCGTGTTATATTTGTAAATAAAAAACAAGTATACTACTACAAGTAAATTATAAAAAACAAAACAGGAAAAAAACGTGAAGTATATAATTGAAATATATACGTGTAATAATTAAATTTTACAATATAAATAATTATATAACACATAATTCAAGATATTAAAATTCGCACAACATTCGCATTAATAAGATTGTAATCGTGAATCGTTGTAAAATGGCATTAAAAGTAAACGAAATAAATTGAACGTTGTCTAAATTGAAATGGAAAATTCGCGTTACATTGCGAAATTGCAAACCCGGTTCGACAATTGCGGTCCGTTGCGATAAACCGCATAATAACGTCAATTTGCTCAACGACGAGCAATGATAAAAAAAACTTGGTGTAAAGTTTGTTCGCGGAAATGGCGCGAGAGACGGTTTGTTAATTGCAATTTTCCAACGTGTGTCACGTCTCACGTGTGATGTTTTCTATAAACAATAATATCCCATTTTGACATTCGACACTTTGAATATGTAATACGTAAGAGAAAAAAGAGGAAGAGGAGAGAGAGAGAGACGGTAAATATTTACACATCCGTTATAAATACATATTACTCGTTTGTTATTTTTTACAACTAAAGAAAAAAACGGTAAAGGTCGCTTTATATTTAATTTATATTTAAAATTTATATTTAATTCATCTTTTAATGTCATGTCAGGAATTTCAATTTTTTTTCTTTTTAAGACAACCGGCAATTCGAGCTTCATATCGCAGCAATCAAGCTATATCTATCTGATGATCTACAATTAGTCGGTAATAGTAATTATTAATAAGGGGATAAAATATACGAGCTATTTAAAAACGAGACTTCTTGTATTTTAGGGTGAAAATCGTTAAATGCACCGTGTCATCGTGGTTGCTTTTGAGCGTCGACCGTCAAGTTACGCCAGGCGGAATATCTAATAATACGTCGACCGTTTATTGTGCTTCACAATTGCATAATTTCGGAATTAATAACCGAGGACACACAGGTCGCGCTTCTCCTTCTCGCGGAAAGGGAGAGAAATAATAATTCGTGAAAGTTCGCTTCTGTCGAAAGTACTCGAGCGCCGAGCACGCGCGAATTCGCACTTAAATGACACCTCGATTGACACAGCGATGAGTCAAAGATAATTATTTCCTGTCTTTTGTATGTGTCGTCTACAGAGACGGTGTTGTTTAATAGAAGTAATCTAAATTGAACGTAAATAGAAACGCGAACACGCGCGCGCGCGCGGTTGGTTTCCGCGTGCCTGATTATTTCGTCAAAAGAGACCCGGGTGAAAATCCGGGGAAAAGAGATGGTTTCTCAAATTTTCACGGCCATCGAGATCCGTAGCGAGTGTAGGACGTGCGGCCTTTGAAAATAGATCCGGCGTGATCTAGAATAGTTCCAGCTGGCCGGAATCCTGATTCTCGACCGCATCTTTTTTTAACCAGATACAGACCAGTATACACACACGTGTGTGACTTACACTATTTACAAATAATATGTAATTTAGCATAATTTTGTGATTTACGTAACGCGAATACGTTTGTTTTTACTCTTTTGTTTTCAAAAAAAAAAAGATGCAATTAGGAATTATAATTAAAAGTGTGGCAAATAATAAATGAAGGTTGGTACAAAAGAGATTCCGGAATGACGTGAGGGAAAATGTCTCTGCGCTTTGCCAATTGTTGGGAGAGCGCAATTATTATAGCATCAACAAAACATGTGAAAAATGGCACGGACAATTTTATTTTTGGTGTAGAAACGTTTATTTGCCTCAGGCCGTAATAAACGCACGGATGCGCGTGGAATGCGCACCTGTGCATGGGTACACACAAAAAAAATGCAGTCGCTTGTATTTTTCGAAATTGCTGCCGTTCCATATTTGCATTCACACAGTTTATTTCCTAATTGAAATTCTACCTTTTATTTTCGTAAGTTTAGCAACGTTATCTAGCACTGTCGCACATAAATTAACATTATATATGAATTAACATTGTGGGACATTTATACTGCACAATGCGACAATCTTTTATCCGAAGAAGACACATAATTTCTCCACACGAGCGTTCTCGGCATTTTCAACATTTTATCATTGATCGTAATGCACACCTGTGCACATAGAATTCAATTAGCTTGTGATTTCGAAATTACCTTTACTTCATATCTGTATTCGCAGCGATTGCTAATTAGGATTATATTTTCAACCTTTACTTTTCGTACTCTTTCTCTTTTTCTCTCTTGCTCTCTGTCTCTTTTTGTCTCTCTCTCTCTCTCTCTCTTTCGAAAAGTTTCCCCATTTGGACTGGACGATTATTATTTGAACAGTAATTATGTGACGTTCGCTAATTGCTCGCATTGTACAGCGAGCGAAGAGATTGAAGGTCACTGCATGTTCCCGTCTTGTATTTTCTGTTTCTCTCTCGCAGTTTTTATTTGCGTTTCATTTTTCCGCGTGTGATTCTATAAATGATAATATCAAGCGCCAGGATCATTGCGGAGAATCATTACTTTTTTTCGGCAAAATACATGCGAGATACTTGATGATATTTGATTTGAAAAATTTACTGAATCTTAACGGTGAGATATCTCTCTGATAAATATACCGATTATTTGACTTTTCAACGTTTTGTTTGAAGTGTTTTGTTGTCACAATTCGCAAACAATATATAAATAGCATTGCATCGCGCGCGCAGAGTTTGAAAGAGAAAAATAGGATCTCGTAACGAGTATGCGACGTCACAGGAGGGAGGAGGGAGAAAGTTGTCGCGTGTGAATTTACTGATATTACGGGTGGTGTGATTCGCATGATTGGCATATTATGCGACGCACGTATCGTCGTATCGCAGCTTCACCGTGCAATATGTCTCAGTTTGCGACGCGGATAAGACCGCATCTCCTTGATTAGGCTTTATCTCGTCCACCCACGGCGGCGACGGCGGCGACGCGGATATTAAGATGAACAAGCGTAACTCCCGCACTGTGAGACCATTACAGTAATCGCGCACGTCCACACCTCGACGGACTTGCCACCAAAACCACAATGCCCGCATTACACACACACACACACACAAAGTGTAAACAACATATCTTAAATAAATATTTCGCCCTAAAATGTTTTTACGTTCGTCGTCTTCTTGTTCGAAACTCACGCGCTCGAAAGAGACGCGCGAGATTACCGTTGAACGATAGTTTAAGTCGCGCAAGAACCAACGAAACGAGCATCCCAATATCTCGCGTGAAAATCCATAGATCCCTCCCGGATCCGATTACTTCTTTCTATCTATATTCGCGTAGTGTTTCGTGCTTTTTCGCGAAGCAAAGTTTTCCCACGTCTTGCCGGACGGGCGCGCAATTTCCCGCCGCGCGAGCAGATGACGCGGATGAAGCGCGATCGTCAAGATACAGCGGACTTCTCGAAGAAACACTTAGACGAAATACTGGCACGATTCTTTGCTATCTTTTGTATTGCTGTTGTTCCAGAGACTTCATCTCGGCGCCGCGCGCGCAGCGTGAAATTTCCGCAGACGGACCAAAGTGTTTCATATCTAGTATAAATATGTAACTTTTTTCATTGCGTCAAATAAAAATACGTAACTTCGCACACACACATACGTGTACATATCGCGTACATTAAAACAAACTTAAAAATTTATAAAATTTTTATGTGCGCGAAAAATAAACGGAGTTATTTGTTCCGGCGTGAGTTTTCGTGTGTATCATTTTTATCCAATTACGCGTTACACTCGTCGCTTTTGATACGACAAACGTGGGTGATGAACAAGACGAGATCTAATCTAGAAAATGCGGTCGAGTCAAGCATAGTGAGGAATTAAGAACAGAATTTCCCGACCGCGCAACTTTACGCGCGTGCGAACGTGATGGCTTTATATTCGGCTAAAAGTTTACACGAGATTGCGCGTATCTTTACAAGTTTGTATACATATATATATATATATATATATAGAAAAATCTTTAAGAAAAACACGGGGGGCAATGTATGTTTTGAAAAATCTGACGGAATAATGTTCGGTTCCATTATTCGCATCACGTTGCGACGATAAACTTTGGCAGAAACAAAAGAAGAAGAGGGACCAGAATCGAAGCGGAATAATATGTGTAAAGGAAAAGCGGGCAAACAATGATAGCACGCGCGGAAAATCGTCTTATGACGCTCCACGTCGTTGATGCCACATTGGTGTTACACGGCGATTTCCATCGAGCGTAAAATTCGCGTTCTCTCTGTTCTCTTTCTTCCACTTTCTTCCGCGGCAGATGCAATCTTCTCGTCTACTCGTTGCAAATCTCTTGTGTCGAGAAGCACGAACTAAAGTTCACACACAATGCGATAGAACACACACTCATACACGCACGCACGCACACCCAGTATGGGATAAAGTTTAAATGTAAGAGAAAAATAATAAGGTCAAGTAAGAACCGAGCGTTAAACGGTGTTACCTGCAAAATATTTTTGAAGCGCAAATTAAACACATTGTAATTCGAATTAAATTAAATTAAATTTTTCGAAAATATTGTACACGCTTAGTTTGCACTTCTTTCACAGAAACAAAAGTGTAAATATTTTTCTTACAATATTTTCTTTATATTTTTCGTTATTTTTTGTTCTTGTTTTTAAACTTTATCTTTTTTTTATTTCGATGTAGTTTGTTAGTAATTCTGTTAGAATGATTTTTATATACTAATAATTTGCGTGAATATTTCATCAGTTCTTTGTACATGTTGACGTCGGATCGTTTCTGCAAAACTCTTTGTCGCTCGATTGTTATACAAGTTTCCTGCGATTCGCGAACTTCGTTAACGTAAATTCGCTTCGCAATTCACGCGAAGAAGAACGCTTTGTAAACGCTTTTAAGGTAGAAAACAATCGATAAATTTATAAATTATTCATAAACAATTCGAGGGAGGAGACTATGCACTTATTTGTCTCGATCGTCTCGCCGTTTTTGATCCGGCGATCCTTTGTGCCGCAATTTGGCGTCTCCTGCAATTTGTTTATCAAGTGTCCTCGGCGTCGCGACGTCAATATAGCGCCAATTAGTGTATTGAGCGTCGTCGAGCGGAAATCAGAATCTACCCCTTTCGTCTCAAAGAGAGCTTTTATGTGTTTCGCGAGAAAATGATAAAGAAGCGAGATAACAGAAAAATTGAAAAATTCACGGCACACAGAAAAAGAATTAATTTTGAAGAGAGAATCTGTTGATCGTGACTCTATAAGTTATTAAAACTTTGTTTATTCTTACCTGTCTTTTTTTTTTTTTTATTTATTTTGTTTTTATACATGACGTTTGGCGAGTTACTTGGAAAGTTATAGATAGATTTCTGCCGCTGAGATTTTTTAACGGGGGACGAGTGGAAAACGAGAGAAGCGAGAAATTAGTTTGTTGCCTCACTGAAAAAGCGATTGATAGGACGGCTGATTGACAGTTTCTTAAGAGAAGCGGTAAGGTTCTTTCAAGATAGCAAGATAGCAACTTTAAATTGAGTTAATTATCTCGGCTAATGAGACGAGCCAGCCGTAGTCGGAACCGCGATGATAAGTTGTGTGTACGTAAGATACGTTCGTGTGTGTGCACATATGTGTGTGTATGTGTGCAAAGAGAGGAAGATGGATGGATAGACGGATAGATGTATAGATACAGACGCGTATAAGATAAAAGACAAACGAAATCGGAGGAAAATCATAAAATTATGAATCATATTTGATTTATTTCCCTTTATTACATTAATTTTCATTTAAATGCCATATATCTCTTTGCTCTCGTGTTATCATTGTCTTATCGCTTTTTGTCGTATAACAAGAGTTTGATGTCTTTTGAATAAAATATACGAGGAAACTATGTTCGAACGATTCGGAGCTTGAGCCATTAGAACACGAAGCGAAGTTGGGTCGAATAGAACTAGATGGAAAAGATACATTTGTGTGGATTTGCTTTTAAACAAGTCCATGCAAATTTATCTTCTTCTTTTCTTCGATTCGATCGGTCTGTTTTTTTAATCTGTCATTTTTTTTCCTCCCGATGTCACCGTTCTCGGTGCGGTTTCCTTTTGAAAGAAAAGCGACCGAAGAGCTATGCGTTTATTAACGTCGTCGAATTTCAAATTCGTCGATCCTTCACGATCATTCCGGTCCTTTCCACTTGATCCTTCAAGAAGCTGATGAAAGTCAATCCAAGCGCTCTGTGCCTTCGTTCTGCCGAGAAATTGATTCTTTACGGCCGGTTGATCTCTAAGATATATATATATATATTTTTTTCTCTTCTTCATTGTATTTATTCGTTTCCTTTCCATTTACTTACTCACCGCGAATTAAAACCGAGAAAATATTGCGACCTCTTCCCGCAATGAGAACGCGTCACGACCGAGCGCGTATTGAAATTAACACTTCCGGAAATTCTCAATAAATACAAAGAGCAAATTGATAAATTTCCATTGTTTTTTCTTCTGCTGCGCACAAAGTGTGTGTGTGTGTGTGTGTGTGCAGATAGGAAGTTGCAACGGGAAGTGCGCCGCGCGTCGGTCATTAATGTTTACGTTATTAATATTTGCATGATAATTGGCCCTGGCTGGCGCGCGCATTATACTTGTATCAAATAAGCGCGTCTCGCGTTGTTTGTTTACCAAACATAGATGTAAACGTCGGCGAACGTCCGTTTTAATTGCGCGAATTCGTGAACGCGCGCGCGTGAATACACACGATACATCTCACGCGGGTATCTCACGTGAAACAACGCACCGGCAATTTCATCACCGACCGCTAATTGCTCCGGGAAAATAACGCGCACAGCCTTCTTCTGTCCCTTTGCGAGCGAGATTATCTTCAAGATGTGTTCCTAATAGGAGCTTTAATTCTGTTGAATTAAAATTTTTATGCAATATTCTGTGTATATGTAGGCCAGGAAACATTTTTTTTTTTGCAAAGCATATGCGAATATACATGTAACATAGAGAGAGATCGTATCATCAAATATGTATTGTTTCGAAAATACGCGGATGTATATATGTTTAGATTGTCAAATCGCGCGAAAGAAACTGAACCACGAAAGTGTGACGGATATCGGTAAAATTCATCGTGGGAGAATCCGGTCTAATGAAACCAACGTCCATTCAGCGAATAATAATGGCCACAACAGATAAAAAGATCGATCGTCGAATCTCTTCTAGACGAGTAGAAGCGAACGAGAGCGTGACGCGCGAGAAACGCACTCTCCGCCTCGGATTTCTACAATATAATCTTTTCGCGATGTAGGATAGTTAATTTTTACGGAGAAAGGGAGGTGTCGGTCCATCGAGAAGCTGCGCCGGGAATGAAAGTTTCATCGAAAACGCACTTCTCTTTCAACGATATTTAATAATAACATAAATTATTTGTTTGTACAGCTTCTTTCGCGGTCTTTCTGCGAAAGAGAATTTTGTAAAAAAATATACTTGTTAGTTTTATTGGGTAAAAAAAACAAAAAAAAAAACAAATTGATGCGCGAGAGAAAGGATGATGAAACGGCGAGAATTGTGGTCTATCCGAGCTTTCTTATGCAAACGGACGGAGTTCTTTCTTTCATGTCGCGCCGGTTAATTGCATCGGCGCGTTTAATTGCGTACCCTTCCCGTAAAATGCACCAGCCATAAAACGCGCGATTAAACGCGCGCCGATTCGTTTTGCCGAGTCCGCGTCCTCGTAAATTCGCGAGACCGCGTTCCCATGGCTTGCGGGGATAAAACATAAACATAGAGTGACGGGATCAATTTTATCATTTCAACAATGCACATAACAATAGCATATAAATTAAATTAGCATACAACATGATGATATAACATAATAACATAATAATTATGATATTTTGTGTCGTACAACATATTTATGGTTTTTTTTTCACGTGCATATTCTCTGTATATTGACGCAAACATTTAATTTCAAATTTATTTCTTTTTCCTTTAAAGTAATTTTTAAAGAATTTTAAAATAATTTTTAAAAGACGTTTTTAAGTAATCTCTATAAGTTCGCTCGCGCGTAAAATCGTTAAAAACGTTTCTTGTTTCTCAAAGAGACTTGAGATAAAGTTTGAACAGAAAATATTGTTTTTATCTCTTGAATTCTTCGAGTCGCTAATAACACGGTCAACCGAATGGCTGCGAGCAGCAGTCTTGTAACTCACTACATCTTTGCTAATGCGAAACGACATATACGCTTGACATTATGCAAATGAAACACCGCGAGAGTAAGATCGCGCTTAAGACAAGTAGCATAACTTGTTGCTGGAATTTGCAATAGAGTCGGAAGTGTTCGGCAAGTTGTGTATAATGTTGTGTCGACTTGAAATAAATTGACGCATCAGATACTTCCGACTTTACTCTCTTACCTTTACTCTCTCGAGAAGACACTTTTCTTTATTAGTAATAAAACAGGGTTTGGAATTTAAGATTTAATATAGCGCATTATAGCGATTTTAAGTAATAAAGTTCTTTATACACTCGTAATTTGATGAAGTATCGAATAAAGTATCTATTTAAAAAATGTTTTTTAGTTAATATTTGTTCTGTGGAAAATTGAATAAGCACTTTGCATTCTCGGTCGAAACTAAATAATAAAAAAATAAAATAGCGTAAAACGATTTATTAATTTGTCGGGCTTTCGTATATCTCAGTACGGAGCGGCCGCGACGACATGTTGATGGATATTGTCGCTACATGGTGGTCTGAATTAAACACTCTTATATGATGGATGCGCGGTCCACCTAGTGATTCGGATCGACGATGATTAATCGGCGCCATTACGCTCGTTTGCGTCCACAAAAATTATCTCCGTGAACGCATCTTTTGTATTATCTCTACGCGCACGCGCGGTTGCGCGTTTGTTCAAACCAATCCGACAAGCATTTGCGCTTTAAATATCATATGTATACACACACATACTATAGTTTTTTTCCACAAGGCCGGTGATAATGTTATCGCAAATGATACGGTAGGTAATATATATACACGTATCAAAAAAAAAAAAAAAAGCGAAACTCGTCTTGGAGACGATAACATTCTTTTTGTGTCTTTGTCTATTGTCGTCGAAAATACGCGTGAATTCCCGTGTAAGTGAAATAAAAGAAGAAAAGTTTTTGGACGTTTGCCCAATTACGTTCTATAAATCCTTGCCAAATAAAACGATGACAGTTTGTTGAGTGGCGTTTTACCGTTTGTTCACCAAGTGTGTGGTGTCTTGTTTTGCAGATGACTAATACGCGTGCAACACTATTAACTGGTGTGAATTAACTACGAAATTAACAGCGCATAACGGATGCGACAACTGGACCGATCATGGAGGCGAGATCGTCGAGAGGAATTGGTGAGTATATAGTGATTCTTTTTTTTTCTTTATCAGATACTTTTACATTATTATTATTCGGAAAATTTTTCGCTCGCGTTATTGCGTCGCCTTGTCACCATCTTGCAGAGAGCGAATCAGCTGACATTCTGCATTTTCTTTGTCTTATTTATTCTTCCGCGAAATCGTAAAAATGTCCTCGCCTTTAGTCGAGAGATAATTTCATATCTCGAGCGCGGCGACTTTGGAAGAGAACGAGGACAAGAATTTGTTCTCTGAAAAGAAAAAGATACAGCGTCTTGTGTCGGTAGTGACATACTGTCGAGAGATTCTCTTAAGAAAATCCTTAAAAAAAAAAAGAACCCTTTTTTTTTTAAGCTCTCGTAATTAAAGAAAAACGCTCCGCGTGAAAGTCTTTGAGATTTAAACAACCTGTGTGGTTTTTATGTCTTTATACTTTTTAACAGTAATAAGAACAATGGAATTTATTACATTACTTTTTATAATAATAAACTACATTAAATCAAGTTTTTTAACACAATGGTAAAATTAAAATAGTAAAAATATAAAATTCGCGAGATTAATGCGCTAAATAATAAATAACAAATATAAATGAGATAATAATTACGCGGAATAGGATTAATAATAAATTTTATGATTTTTACGATTTTCCGCGAACGCGAATATCTCGTTTGTCACGTTCTCTAACTTTCCAATTTCGCGTGTAAATGCAGTTTTTTCTCATCTGTTTACTCTCTTGCTTGAACTCGTGTGTTTCTACCTACCAACCCGTTACGCCCGCAATAGAAAATCTTACGAGCACTGTATATTGCGGAAATAAAAAGAACTTTATAAACATCTGAGGTAAATTAATTGAAGTGGATATGCGAGCACGAAAAATCAACTTAGTACACACACACACAGTCATGTGAAAAATTGTATTGCAGATTTGTGATCGTTTAGTTTTTCTTAATTTCTACTTTGTTTTTGTTTTTATTAACACAATTTCCGTCCGGTAATATTATTATATACGGTACCAAATTCTAATTATTATAATCCGAACACCTTGTACCTGATGTTTTCTCAGCCGCATCTTTTCGATATGCGTTTCTCATTTTTTTTATTTTTCCCTTAACCGCGAGCTTGAAAGCGTTATCGTAGGTAGGCAGAGAAGGAAAAGACGAAGGGAAACGGATTTTATCAAACGACGTCGAAACATCCTCTGGAATTTAAGCTAGATGCTGTTTTTCTGCTCGCCGACGTTTCAATGAAACCAGCACCGGCACTCTTATGGGATTAGTATGTACTTTGCCCCCTTTCCTGCCTTTCTTCCTCCTCTTTCCCTCTCTTCCTTGCCACTCTGCCAACGCAAAATCAAAGATAAAACTGAATCCCCTTCTGTCCTTTGCCCCGGCATACGTAAAAAGGGCACAAATCCCGCGAGATATATCCTTTGTCACGATTTTTATTTTTTTACGAAAAAAAAGGCAAAAATCGCGAACTCTATCCGATATGAGTAATTAATTCGTCTATTTTATAAGTTTTTAATTTAATTGCACGCGCGTAGTGCGATATATTGCGCACGTCTGTGCATTGATATATCAATATTATTCTTTAAGTCATTACTTCTTCAAACGTGCGATGTGTACAAAGTTGACTCGGCAATTTATCCGGTAGTTTTTAAAATGCAAATCAATTAATCATCGACATAATCGACGCGTGTCGTATTACGTCGCTCTCTCTATCTATCGTTTTATTTCTACATTGCCACTTTATTCTCCTCGACGTGACGTTTCAGCATTAAATAAATTTGCACGCGCTGTGATTAAAGTTTCAGCCGCGCGCGCGCGATTATGCTAATTATCCTCTCCTCACGTTATTGTTTCTTTCGTCAGAGAGCCATTCTCCATTACCTGTTTACGAATCCCCCTATTATTGCGATTGTGATCGCTTGCGTCTCGTCGTGACTAACTAACGCGCGCGTCTTTCAACGAACGGGTGCGTCTTATGTGTGAGCGACGCTCGGCGACCCGGCACGAGGCCTGGGCCTCTTGCATAATCCGCGACGATGCACACACGTGCTCGCGCATAAGAACGCATTATCCGCCCGGCCGTGTGTACACGCAGACTCTATCTAGCCTTCGCCGTTGCGCATCCCGAGGACGTGCGGCACAACGAAGACGATTTCACCGGCGCGCAACGCCGCGCCGCGCATCGCCGATTTCGCGAAGTCGTCGTGACGAGAGAGAGACGCGACCGAGTTGAATAAGAAATAGAATCCTACGCGAGAGTCACAGAGCTATAAGATATATATTACATATATAAAATAATTAAAATATTACGATCAATAAATTAATGTGTTTGGAAGATTATATATTTTATTGCTCGGAGATTTGAAAAATAAATTATTGTTTTTGCATAACGCATACAAGCGGAAGAGCTATAAAACACGATGCTTATTACTCGACTGCACAGATTCCTCGTGTTCTTTTGCATAGGATTTTCATTTTACTGCGTTCGAACGTAACTCAGAAATGATTAGTATTTAACGATCTTTTCGCGAGAATCTCGAGATTCTTACAGGGCCGGGCTTGTAGAGTGACTCGGCGAGTGTGTGTATGAATGTTGAAATGTCGGCGAGAGCTCGCGCGCCGACTTGTCTCAGGGAAAAGATTCTCCACCGACAGGTTTTGCGGAAGAAAGCGAAAACTAGCCGCCGGACCGAAGTGCGAGCAAAAGTGCAAACGCGTTTATAATATTCACCGTCGTTTCTCTTCTCCCCCGTTGTTTTTCTCCTTTCCGTATCGTTACGCCTGGTGACACGACAGAAAAATCGACGAGACTCGCCTGACGCCGCGCGTTTTTCAAAAAATGACTATTTGTACTTTCACTAACGCGGTTGTAAATGTCGACGCGATCAATTGGGCCAGTTCTGATAGGAAGTTATAGTTGGTTCGGATTACTTTCACGCCTAAATCTCTTTTTCACACATTTTCTACATTATTAAAATAAGTGTAAAATGTATAAGTGTATAAAGAATATACATATATATTTGCAGATAAAATGATCTCTGAAGATTTCAAAATATTCTCCCGATAATAAAAAATTTTTCTTTTTCTCTCCTTCGTCTCTCAAAATTTTTCGTTTCACGCGAGATGCGATATTAAATATATTTTCCACAGTTTTCTTGGAACGCGTGTATTTGACGAGTGTTAAAGCGAGCACGGATCCGAAATGCATATTACAACATTCAAGCGAGCATCTTCTGTTCGACGCGGTCAAATGGCGTTAACGAGGCTACCCCGCCGGCTCTAAATTGCAGCTTCGTTGCAATTTTCGCTCTCTGGAAGATAACGCCTCTGCTCTATTCGCGCACACCGGTTATTCCGTGTTGCCAGCGTGTTCAGCTTTGCCGTGTTGTGTGAGTGTGTAGATGCGAATTTCGCCGACTTAATCCTTTCCTTCGTCTCTCTCCCGCGCGCTTACATGTTTCACCTAAATTTTATCTGCGAAGTATGATAAGAAGCACTGATAAAATAAACGCTAATGATAAATTTTCGCTTACACAAGCTAATAACGTAATTCTTATTTATAGTTTGATTGGTACAATCTTATCTTTGAGAATTAAAAAATTTGTGTTATAATAAATAATCGGCGAATCTTCACGGTTTTTCATTTGTTCTCTTTTTTTCCACAAATACGACGTCAACGTTCCCTTTTTTTACGCATCGGCAATCTGATTTTTTACGGCTGCGTAAAATGGCGCGTGCCGTTGGCAGGCTCGTTATTCCTGTTGAAAAAATTGCACTCCAAGGTTTCTACTTTTTTGCTTGCGAAACAAATTCCGCGTGAGATTCAATAAGCGCGAAAGAGCCCAGTCAAGGGTAGAAAAGAGAAAACAAAGAGAGATGCAGAGAGAGACAGAGAGAGAAAGAGAGAGAGAGAGAGAGAGAGGAGAAAAATTTTGCAGGAGTTGGCATATAATCGAATTCCCCTTAAAAATCGCTTCTTTCAGTGCCTCTATTTTTGAGTTTAATTCATGTGGAAAGTTATGAATTAAATGTTATGCAGTTTTCACATTTATAGATTTATATAGAGAGATGCTTTTTACATATTTTTGTCTTGGTTTTTTTTCTGATCTAATTCAATTTGGAAAATTTATAAAATATTTAACCATGTTTTTTCATCTGTAAAATTTGAACTAAAATTTATGAAGTATTATAAAAAAATATGTAGAAGAATAACAAAATAGAAATGAATAATAGATTACTAAACGAATAATAGTGTAATTAATTATACACTTTTTAATTTAGAAGAGTAGTATATAGGAGGAGAATATTTATATATACACACACACATAGATACGTGCATATAAATACCTTTTAATAGATATATAATAGATACTTGTAATAGATACGCCGAATTTACATAAAAATCTAAAAAAAAGATATATTATTATATAAATTTGGTTTTATATGTATATATATACACACACACACACGTACATTATATGCTGAGGGTTATATTTTTTTATGGTTGATGCATAATGTTTTATACGCTGGAGAAAACTTAAAAGAAAATTATGTGTATATTATTAAGCCATATAAAAATAAAAATACATTAAAATTATAATGGAAAAATAAATGTAAATAAAATGTAAAATAACTCTGACAAAACAAAAACATTTATTTTCCGGCCAATTTTACGCTCTCATCTTATCAAATTTAAAATTGTATGATACGTGCATATAACAACATATTTACGACAAAAGCTGTTGGTTAGATTTCAATGACGCAAGAAATTGTATAAACAAGTAGCGATCCGTGCATCGTCGACGTGTATCGAAATATCGCGACTCGCGGATATAAATAAAACGAAAGGTCGCGCAAGATTGAACATTTGTGTGTGTGTGTGTATGTGTGGAGAGAGAAAATGCAAACATCAAATTGAATTCTTCACAAAATTATATAAATCAAATATCAAATTAAACTCTTAACCCAAAATGTCTTTAACAAAACATTCGAATTACGCGTCAAAAAGATAAAAAATAGAAAATATTGAGAGTTTGAAAAAGCGATTTTTTATCATTAATTTTTATCCCGTTATTATATAAAAATCGTTTTGTTTGAATCCTAGTGTCTAGGTATTATATACTTATATAATGGAATGTCAATACACAGAGGAAAATGGAAAGGTAATCGGGAATGCATGCGCGATCTCGAGACTTCTTCTCCAAGCATAGCGTGCCGATAAGAATATTGAATTATGCAGCCGCTTCGATGCGGTGCCATTTATGTCGTGTACATGTTATGTATACCTACACGCACACACACACGTACATGTAACAATATATACGCGTTACAAAGTGTATATTAAATATAATTTATATATATATATTTTTTTTTCACATGTACGTAATATGCATATAATGTGTATATAGTTATATACATATATAAAAGCCTGCATCCCGTCGCCTTTATAGCGCGACTTCGCGATAACTGTAATGGCCACTCTCGCAATGCGAAGCACCCCATTACCGTCACTCTATTTCACAGTTGATATCCACCCTCCTTCACCCTTCCCTTAAAGAGCGCACCTTGACCCGGGCGATGCAACCTCCTTCGGTGCGAACGATAAAAAGCCGTAATGTGCTATTTCTACGCGCGAATCCTTTTATCGCTGCACCGCACTGTTTGGTCCTCGAGGAGCTATCGATACCAATCGTGGGTACGGTGCGCGCGACTCGAGTGCGAACAATATTTTTCAGAAACGATCGGAGAATCCCAATTTTTCATAATTATATATATATATGTCAAAACGAAACGTTAATCAAACGCAAATAAGATCGTAATTAATTAAGAGACGAGAAAAGTTTGATTTTTGACTACACGTCAAATAAATTTTTATATTTGGCAGCAGCTTTCATATTTTACGTGATGGTTGCTCATTAAAAACGCCGATAAATATAAAGCTAAAATTGCAAAGTGTTAAAATAGTACACCAAGACGCAGAAGTAATTAAATATAATTCGACTAATTTAGTAAAACCGTGTTATGAATAAATACATACATATATATATATATATATTCACTAAAAATGTTATTTTATTCCTCATTTAAAGACCTGTAGATCATTTTCTTACGGAACTAATTGACATAAATACGATATTACAAATTGCAAAAATGTTTGTGCGCATCTTTGGAAAAATGGCTGCGTATTGCCGTGTTTTTCGATCGTTAATATTGTTACGCGGGGGTCACCGCGTATGTGTCGCGGGAGCCGCGTGAACGGCGCGCGATCGGCGCGACTGTCGGTTACCGGGCGACGACGGTTTGT